>NC_053126.1:28031683-28333579 GCF_010015445.1 Perca fluviatilis | reverse complement strand
CCCGTGTAAATTACGCATTGCTATTAGTATGTCGAAAAATTAATTAAAAAGCAATAGTATGACTAAAAAAAGCCACAGTACAGTTTGTCGAAAACAGTGATAATATAGACATAGTATACTATGTCGAAAAAAGCCATAGTATAGTATGTCGAAAAAAGAAATTAAAAAGCCATAGTATAGTATGTCGAAAAAAGTAATCAAAAAGCCATAGTATAGTATGTCGAAATTAGCAATAAAAAGCCATAGTATAGTATATCGAAAACAGTAATTAAAAAGCAATAGTATACTATGTCTAAAAAAAGCCATAGTATAGTATGTTGAAAAAAAGTGATAAAAAAGCCATAGTATAGTATGTCGAAAACAGTGATAATATAGACATAGCATACTATGTCGAAAAAAGCCATAGTATAGTATGTCGAAATTAGTAATAAATAAGTCTTAGTAAAGTATGTCGAAAAAAGTAATTAAAAAGCAATAGTATAGTATGTCGAAAAAATGCCATAGTATAGTATGTCGAAACATTTATTAAAAAGCAATAGTATACTATGTCGAAAAAAGCCCTAGTATAGTATGTCGAAATTAGCAATAAAAAAGCCATAGTATAGTATGTCGAAAAATTAATTAAAAAGCAATAGTATGACTAAAAAAAGCCACAGTACAGTTTGTCGAAAACAGTGATAATATAGACATAGTATACTATGTCGAAAAAAGCCATAGTATAGTATGTCGAAAAAAGAAATTAAAAGCCATAGTATAGTATATCTAAAAAGCCATAGATAGTATATCGAAAAAGCCATAGTATAGTATGTCGAAAAAAGTAATTAAAAACCCTTAGTATAGATAGAAAAAGTAATAAAAAGCCATAGTATAGTATATCGAAAAAGTAATTAAAGCAATAGTATACATGTCTAAAAAAAGCCATAGTATAGTATGCCGAAAAAAATTATAAAAAAGCCATAGTATAGTATGTCGAAAAAAGTGATAATGAAGACATAGCATACTAGTCGAAAAAGCCTAGTATAGTATGTCTAATAAAAAAGCCATAGTATAGTATGTCAAAAAAGCCATGTATAGTCAAAAAAAAAAAGCCATAGTATATTATGTCGAATAAAGTAATTAAAAAGCCATAGTATAGTATGTCTAAAAGTAATAAAAAGCCATAGTATAGTATGTCTAAAAAAATAATAAAAAGCCATAATATACCTAAAAAAGATAAAAAGCCATAGTATAGTATGTCGAAAACAGTGATAATAATAGATAACTATGTCAAAAAGCCATAGTATAGTATGTCGAAAAAAGAAATAAAAAAGCCATAGTATAGTATGTCGAAAAAAGTAATCAAAAAGCCATAGTATAGTATGTCGAAAAAAGCCATAGTATAGTATATCGAAAAAAGCCATAGTATAGCATGTCGAAAAAAGTAATTAAAAAACCCTTAGTATAGTATGTCGAAAAAAGTAATTAAAAAGCCATAGTATAGTATATCGAAAAAAGTAATTAAAAAGCAATAGTATACTATGTCTAAAAAAAGCCATAGTATAGTATGCCGAAAAAAATTATAAAAAAGCCATAGTATAGTATGTCGAAAAAAGTGATAATGAAGACACAGTATACTATGTCGAAAAAAGCCCTAGTATAGTATGTCGAAAAAAGTAATAAAAAAAGCCATAGTATAGTATGTCGAAAAAAAGCCATAGTATGTCGAAAGAAATAAAAAAAAGCCATAGTATATTATGTCGAATAAAGTAATTAAAAAGCCATAGTATAGTATGTCGAAAAAAGTAATAAAAAAGCCATAGTATAGTATGTCGAAAAAAATTATAATAAAGCCATAATATATCGAAAAAAAGTGATAAAAAAGCCATAGTATATTATGTCGAAAACAGTGATAATAAAGACATAGTATACTATGTCGAAAAAAGCCATAGTATAGTCTGTCAGAAAAAGTAATAAAAAAGCCATAGTATAGTATGTCGAAAAAAAATTAAAAAAGCCATAGTATAGTATGTTGAAAACAGTGATAATAAAGACATAGTATACTATGTCGAAAAAAGCAATAGTGTAGTATGTCGAAATTAGTAATAAAAGAGCAATAGTATAGTATGTCGAAATTAGCAATAAAAAGCCATAGTATAGTATATCGAAAAAAGTAATTAAAAAGCAATAGTATACTATGTCTAAAAAAAGCCATAGTATAGTATGTTGAAAAAAAGTGATAAAAAAGCCATAGTATAGTATGTCGAAAACAGTGATAATATAGACATAGTATACTATGTCGAAAAAAGCCATAGTATAGTATGTCGAAATTAGTAATAAATAAGTCTTAGTAAAGTATGTCGAAAAAAGTAATTAAAAAGCAATAGTATAGTATGTCGAAAAAAAGCCATAGTATAGTATGTCGAAAAATTTATTAAAAAGCAATAGTATACTATGTCGAAAAAAGCCCTAGTATAGTATGTCGAAATTAGCAATAAAAAAGCCATAGTATAGTATGTCGAAAAATTAATTAAAAAGCAATAGTATGACTAAAAAAAGCCACAGTACAGTATGTCGAAAACAGTGATAATATAGACATAGTATACTATGTCGAAAAAAGCCATAGTATAGTATGTCGAAAAAAGAAATTAAAAAGCCATAGTATAGTATGTCGAAAAAAGTAATCAAAAAGCCATAGTATAGTATGTCGAAAAAAGCCATAGTATAGTATATCGAAAAAAGCCATAGTATAGCATGTCGAAAAAAGTAATTAAAAAACCCTTAGTATAGTATGTCGAAAAAAGTAATTAAAAAGCCATAGTATAGTATATCGAAAAAAGTAATTAAAAAGCAATAGTATACTATGTCTAAAAAAAGCCATAGTATAGTATGCCGAAAAAAATTATAAAAAAGCCATAGTATAGTATGTCGAAAAAAGAAATTAAAAAGCCATAGTATAGTATGTCAAAAAAAGTAATTAAAAAGCCATAGTATAGTATATCGAAAAAAGTAATTAAAAAGCAATAGTATACTAGGTCTAAAAAAAGCCATAGTATAGTATGCCGAAATAAATAATAAAAAAGCCATAGTATAGTATGTCGAAAAAAGTAATTAAAAAGCAATAGTATAGTATGTCGAAAAAAAGCCATAGTAGAGTATGTCGAAATTAGCAATAAAAAAGCCATAGTATAGTATATCGAAAACAATTAAAAGCAATAGTATACTATGTCAAAAAAAGCCATAGTATAGTATGTTGAAAAAGTAATAAAAAACACCATAGTATAGTATGTCGAGAAATTAATTAAAGCAATAGTATACTATGTCGAAAAAAGCCATAGTATAGCATGTCGAAATTAGCAATAAAAAAGCCATAGTATAGTATGTCGAAAAATTAATTAAAAAGCCATAGTATAGTATGTCTAAAAAAAGCCATAGTACAGTATGTCGAAAACAGTGATAATATAGACATAGTATACCATGTCGAAAAAAGCCATAGTATAGCATGTCGAAAAAAGAAATTAAAAAGCCATAGTATAGTATGTCGAAAAAAGTAATAAAAAAGCCATAGTATAGTATGTCGAAAAAAATGATAATAAAGCCATAGTATAGTATATCGAAAAAAAGTGATAAAAAAGCCATAGTATAGTATGTCGAAAACAGTGATAATAAAGACATAGTATACTATGTCGAAAAAAGCCATAGTATAGTATGTTGAAAAAAGTAATTAAAAAGCCATAGTATAGTATGTCGAAAAAAGTAATAAAAAGCCATAGTATAGTATGTCGAAAAAAGTAATTAAAAAGCCATAGTATAGTATGTCGAAAAAATTAATAAAAAAGCCATAGTATAGTATGTCGAAAAAAGTAATTAAAAAGCAATAGTATAGTATGTCGAAAAAAGCCATAGTATAGTATGTCGAAAAAAGTGATAACATAGACATAGTATAGTATGTCGAAATTAGTAATAAAAAGCCCTAGTATAGTATGTCGAAAAAAGCCATTGTCGAAATAAGTAATTAAAAAGCCATAGTATAGTATGTCGAAATTAGCAATAAAAAGCCATAGTATAGAATATCGAAAAAAGTAATTAAAAAGCAATAGTTTACTATGTCTAAAAAAATGATAAAAAAGCCATAGTATAGTATATCGAAAACAGTGATAATATAGACATAGTATACTATGTAGAAATAAGCCATAGTATAGTATGTCGAAAAAGCCATTGTATAGTAGGTCGAAAAAAGTAATTAAAAAGCCATAGTATAGTATGTCGAAAAAAGCCATCGTATAGTATGTCGAAAAAACTAATAAAAAGCCATAGTATAGTATGTCGAAAAAGTAATTAAAAAGCCATAGTATAGTATGTCGAAAAAAAGTAATAAAAAAGCCATAGTATATTATGTCGAAAAAAGCCATAGTATAGTATATCGAAAGAAAAGATAAAAAAGCCATAGTATAGTATGTCGAAATTAGTAATAAAAAAGCCATAGTATAGTATGTCGAAAAAAGCCATAGTATAGTATGTCGAAAAAAATAATTAAAGAGCCTTAGTATAGTATGTCGAAATTAGCATAAAAAGACATAGTATAGTATGTCGAAAAAAGTAATTAAAAAGCAATAGTATAGTATGTCAAAAAAAAGCGATAGTATAGTATGTCGAGTAAGGGAATAAAAAAGCCATAGTATAGTATGTCGAAAACAGTGGTAATATAGTCATTGTATACTATGTCGAAAAAAGCCATAGTATAGTATGTCGAAAAAAGTAATTAAAGAGCCTTAGTATAGTATGTCGAAATTAGCAATAAAAAGCCATAGTATAGTATATCGAAAAAGTAATTAAAAAGCAATAGTATACTATGTCTAAAAAAAGCCATAGTATAGTATGTCGAAAAAAATGATAAAAAAGCCATAGTATAGTATGTCGAAAACAGTGATAATATAGACATAGTATACTATGTCGAAATAAGCCATAGTATAGTATTGAAAAGCCACAGTATAGTATGTCGGAAAAAGTATTAAAAAGCAATAGTATAGTATGGCGAAAAAAAGCCATAGCATAAAAAGGCTAAAAAGTGATAAAAAGCCATAGTATAGTATGTCGAAAAAGTAATTAAAGAGCCTTAGCATAGTATGTCGAAATTAGCAATAAAAAGCCATAGTATAGCATATCGAAAAAGTAATTAAAAGCAATAGTATACTACAGTGCCTTGCGAAAAGTATTCGCCCTTGAACGTTTCGACCTTTTGCCACATTTCAGGCCTCAAACATAAAGATTAAAACTGTAATTTTTGTGAAGAATCAACAACAAGTGGGTCCCAATTATGAAGTGGAACGAAATTCATTGGCTATTTCAAACTTTTTAACAAATAAAAACTGAAAAAGTGGGCGGTAAAATTATTCAGCCCCTTTACTTTCAGTGCAGCAAACTCTCCAGAAGTTCAGTGAGGATCTCTGAATGATCCAATGTTGACCTAAATGACTAATGATGATAAAAAGAATCCAGCTGTGTGTAATCAAGTCTCCGTATAAATGCACCTGCTCTGTGATAGTCTCAGAGGTCCGTGTAAAGCGCAGAGAGCATCATGAAGAACAAGGAACACACCAGGCAGGTCCGAGATACTGTTGTGGAGAAGTTTATAGCGGGATTTGGATACAAAAAGATTTCCCAAGCTTTAAACATCCCACGGAGCACTGTGCGCGATAATATTGAAATGGAAGGAGTATCAGACCACTACAAATCTACGAAGACCGGCCGTCCCTCTAAACTTTCAGCTCATACAATGAGAAGACTGATCAGAGATGCAGCCAAGAGGCCCATGATCACTCTGGATGAATCGCGGAGATCTACAGCTGAGGCGGGAGACTCTGTCCATAGGACAACAATCAGTCGTATACTGCACAAATCTGGCCTTTATGGAAGAGTGGCAAGAAGAAAGCCATTTCTTAAAGATATCCATAAAAAGTGTCGTTTAAAGTTTGCCAAAAGCCAGCTGGGAGACACACCAAACATGTGGAAGAAGGTGCTGTGGTCAGATGAAACCAAAATCAAACTTTTGGCAACAATGCAAAACGTTATGTTTTGCGAGCAAGCAACACAGCTCATCACCCTGAACACACCATCCCCACTGTCAAACATGGTGGTGGCAGCATCATGGTTTGGGCCTGCTTTTCTTCAGCAGGGACAGGGAAGATGGTTAAAATTGATGGGAAGATGGATGGAGCCAAATACAGGACCATTCTGGAAGAAAACCTGATGGAGTCTGCAAAAGACCTGAGACTGGGGACGGAGATTTGTCTTTCCAACAAGACAATGATCCAAAACATAAAGCAAAATCTACAATGGAATGGTTCACAAATAAACATATCCAGGTGTTAGAATGGCCAAGTCAAAGTCCAGACCTGAATCAATCGAGAATCTGTGGAAAGAACTGAAAACTGCTGTTCACAAACGCTCTCCATCCAACCTCACTGAGCTCGAGCTGTTTTGCAAGGAGGAATGGGCAAAAATGTCAGTCCTCGATGTGCAAAACTGATAGAGACATACCCCGTTACACTTACAGCTGTAATCGCAAGAAAAGGGGTGGCGCGCTACAAAGTATTAACTTAAGGGGCTGAATAATTTTGCACGCCAATATTTCAGTTTTTTATTTGTTTAAAAGGTTTGAAATATCCAATAAATTTCGTTCCACTTCATGATTGTGTCCCACTTGTTGTTGATTCTTCACAAAAAATTACAGTTTTATATCTTTATGTTTGAAGCCCGAAATGTGGCAAAAGGTCGAAAAGTTCATAGGAATAATACTTGCAAGGCACTGTATGTCTAAAAAGCCATAGTATATCGAAAAAAGCAATTAAAAAGCAATAGTATACTATGTCTAAAAAAAGCCATAGTATAGTATGTCGAAAAAAATAAGAAAAAAGCCATAGTATAGTATGTCGAAAAAAATGATAAAAAAAGCCATAGTATAGTATGTCGAAAAAAAGTGATAAAAAAGCCATAGTATAGTATGTCGAAAAAAGTAATTAAAAAGCAATAGTATACTATGTCGAAAAAAAGCCATAGCATAGTATGTCGAAATTAGTCATAAAAAAGCCATAGTATAGTATGTCGAAAAATTTATTAAAAAGCAATAGTATAGTATGTGGAAAAAAAGCCATAGTATAGTATGTCGAAAACAGTGATAATATAGACATAGTATACTATGTCGAAAAAAGCCACAGTATAGTATGTCGAAAAAAGAAATTAAAAAGCCACAGTATAGTATGTCGAAAAAAGTAATTAAAAAGCCATAGTATAGTATGTCGAAAAAAGTGATAATGAAGACACAGTATACTATGTCGAAAAAAGCCCTAGTATAGTATGTTGAAATTAGTAATAAAAAAGCCATAGTATAGTATGTAAAAAATAAATCCATAGTATAGTATGCTTAAAAAAGTGATAAAGAAGTCAATAGTATAGAATGGCGAAAAAAAGTGATGGAAAAGTCATAGTATAGTATGGCGAAAAAAGTGATTAAAAAAAGCCATAGTATAGTATGTCGAAAACAGTAATTAAAAAGCCATAGTATAGTATGTCGAATAATGTAATTAAAAAGCAATACTATACCATGTCGAAAAAAAGCCATAGTATAGTATGTCGAAAAAAGTAATTAAAGAGCCTTAGTATAGTATGTCGAAATTAGCAATAAAAAGCCATAGTATAGTATATCGAAAAAAGTAATTAAAAAGCAATAGTATACTATGTCTAAAAAAAGCCATAGTATAGTATGCCGAAAAAAATTATAAAAAAGCCATAGTATAGTATGTCGAAAACAGTGATAATATAGACATAGTATACTATGTAGAAATAAGACATAGTATAGTATGTTGAAAAAGCCACAGTATAGTATGTCGAAAAAAGTAATTAAAAAGCAATAGTATAGTACGTCGAAAAAAAGCCATAGTATAGTATGTCGAAAAAAAGTGATAAAAAAGCCATAGTATAGTATGTCGAAAAAAGTAATTAAAGAGCCTTAGCATAGTATGTCGAAATTAGCAATAAAAAGCCATAGTATAGCATATCGAAAAAAGTAATTAAAAAGCAATAGTATACTATGTCTAAAAAAAGCCATAGTATATCGAAAAAAAAAGCAATTAGCAATAGTATAACTATGTCTAAAAAGCCATAGTATAGTATGTCGAAAAAAATAAGAAAAAGCCTCGTATAGTATTGTCCGAAAAAATGATAAAAAAAAGCCATAGTATAGTATGTCGAAAAAAAGTGATAAAAAAGCCATAGTATAGTATGTCGAAAAAAGTAATTAAAAAGCAATAGTATACTATGTCGAAAAAAGCCATAGTATAGTATGTCGAAATTAGTAATAAAAAAGCCATAGTATAGTATGTCGAAAAATTAATTAAAAAGCAATAGTATAGTATGTCGAAAAAAAGCCATAGTATAGTATGTCGAAAACAGTGATAATATAGACATAGTATACTATGTCGAAAAAGCCACAGTATAGTATGTCGAAAAAAGAAATTAAAAAGCCATAGTATAGTATGTCGAAAAAAGTAATTAAAAGCCAAGCCATAGTATAGTACGTCGAAAAAGTGATAATGAAGACACAGTATACTATGTGTCAAAAAAGCCCTAGTATAGTATGTTGAAATTAGTAATAAAAAAGCCATAGTATAGTATGTAAAAAATAAATCCATAGTATAGTATGCTTAAAAAAGTGATAAAGAAGTCAATAGTATAGAATGGCGAAAAAAAGTGATGGAAAAGTCATAGTATAGTATGGCGAAAAAAGTGATTAAAAAAAGCCATAGTATAGTATGTCGAAAACAGTAATTAAAAAGCCATAGTATAGTATGTCGAATAATGTAATTAAAAAGCAATACTATACCATGTCGGAAAAAAGCCATAGTATAGTATGTCGGAAAAATATTATAAAAAAGTCATAGTATAGTATGTTGAAAACAGTGATAATAAAGACATAGTATACTATGTAGAAAAAAGCTATAGTATAGTATGTCGAAATTAGTAATAAAAAAGCCATAGTATAGTATGTCGATAAAAGCCATAGTATAGTTTGTTGAAAAAGGTCATAGTATAGTATGTAAAAAAAAAAGCCATAGTATAGTATGCTCAAAAAAGTGTTAGGAAAAGCCATAGTATAGTATGTCGAAAAAAGCCATAGTATAGTATGTCGAAAAAAAGTGATAAAAAAATCCATTGTATAGTATGTCAAACAAAGTGATAAATAAGTCATAGTATATGTAGAAAAAGTGATAAAAAAGCCATAGTATAGTAAGTCGAAAAAAGCCATATCATAGTATGCTGATAAAAGTGATAAAAAATCCATAGTATTTCGAAAAAAGTTAAAACGCCATAGTATGTCAGAAGAAGTGATAAAAAAGTCATAGGTAGTATGCTGAAAAAAGTGTTGAACAAGTCAAAGTATAGTATGTCGAAAAAAGTGATAAAAAAGCCATAGTATAGTATGTAAAAAAATACTATGTGGCCTTTCTGTGTGTTTTGTTGTGTTTTGTGCTTTGGACTTTGTACCGTGTTCTGTTTTATTGTGGTAGTCTTGTTTTTCTCTGTTCCCTGTTTTATTTTGAAAGTCTGGTTTTCTGTCTTGTCTGGTTTTACTTCCTGTCTGTTGGTTTTCCCACCCTTGTGATTGTCTGATTTGTTTCACCTGTTGTGCCTCCTGTTCCTTGTTAGTCCTCGTTACCCTGTGTATTTAGTCTCTCTGTTTCCTTTGTCTCTTGTCGGTTCGTCAATCCCTGTTTGTCTTGTGTGAGTCCTGGTTATTTGTAGTTATGAGTTTGTTAGTTGTTTGAGTCAAAATAAAGAGAGTTTGTTCTGCGCATTCGTTGGGAGAGTCTTGCATTTGGGTGCACCTGCTGCAATCCTGACAAAAAAGCCATAGTATAGTATGTCGAAAACAGTGATGAAAAAGTCATAGTATAGTATGCTGAAAAAAGTGTTGACCAAGTCATAGTATAGTATGGTGAAAAAAGTCATAGTATAGTATGCTGAAAAAAGTGATAAAAAAAAGTCATAGTATAGTATGTCGAAAAAAAGTCGGTCTAAAACATTTTGACAAACACTAGTTTAGTTCAAGCAGTTCTCAGAGAAGTAACCACTGAAAGTGCAACAGGAAACACATAGTCACTAATCATAATAATGCAACAAGCTTCATGGGAAACAAAAAAGGCGATGGAGTGATATAAGATGCATTAAAATATGCAAAATAGACACAAGCCCCCACGCCCAGCATAGAGAGAGAAAGAAAGAAGGTCCAGTGGCCAGCACAGAGAGAGAGAGTGCTGAAGGTAAGGTTACTAAATGTAAGAACTGCTTACAGTTTATCATGGCCAGTGGTGGAAGAAGTAGTCCTTAACTCAAGTAAAAGTGTGTGTAGAGGAGTGTAAAGGATCCGAACAGTTGTGTGTTTAATGGTCTTATCATTTCAGCTGGACTTGTAGGCCAGCTGTTAGATTGTTGGCTAGTTCAGTGTGCCGATGTGCTGCAATAGCAGCAATCAGCGCAACGTCTATTATCCTGCATACTTATTATTATTATTCTGCCTGTTTTTTGTCCCACTACTCGTCACGCAGCGTTGCCGACACGTGCAGACAAAATACATCAAAATGTGTGTAATGCTCGGGAATGGTGTGCTATGTGTTTTCAAAAAGATTTGCTTAAACCGAAGACAAGACTTTGGCCTTTATTGGGCTGAATGGGCATTCGGATATCAAGCACGGTTTCTACCAAATCACAGTTTATGGATCGTCAAGTTTTCAGACCGTTTCAGATTTTCCAACGTGTGTGTATGTGGCCGGAATGTTGAGAGTTAGAGGGTAGGACAGAGTGGGGATGGAAACAATGAAAAAAAATGGAGCTGCAGTACAATTCTCTGAATTTTTTTTCCAAACAAATTACTCTCTCCCCTACAGTTTTCACTCTTCATACGTAATTGTGACGTCAACTTGAAGTTTGTACATCAAGGTGCCATAACATAATATAAATGAAGAAGAAACAGCTTTACCTGAGCTGCGTTATTGACTGCCATAATGCATTTTGCCTCCAGCAATAATTTATGTTATTGGCACCTTGTCTACCAATGGTCTTGGATGGAACTTGAACCCCAACCTCCTGAGTGAAAGTCCTGTGTTTATGCGCGCCACCACCAACCCCATGCACCTACGTACATACATACTTAAGCACAGTATATATATGCGCTATAAGTTAGTAAAAAATAAGTCACTAGCTCAGCAAATTGCCCTATGGTGTTGAACTGGACTTGAACCCCGACCTCCTGAGTGAAAGTCCTGTGTTTATGTGACAGCTTTACCTGACTTTATTGACTGCCATAATGCATTTTTGCCTCCACCTGTCTCAACTTCTTCCTTTATGTTACTGGCATCTACCTTGTTGTACAAATTTCAAATTGACGTCACACAGTTGGGATAAATAAGTGGGTTTGTTACGAAAGTTAAGTAAGTAAAGTAATAAATAGGTCACTAGGTCAGCAAATTGAGCTATGGTCTTGGACGAGACTTAAACCCAAACCTCCTGAGTGAAAGTCCTGTGTTTATGCTAGGGCTGAACGATTAATGGCATTTGCGATAATATCGCGATATGTTAAAACGCGATTTCCTAATCGCAAAGGCTGCGATTTGGTCACGTGACTCACGAGAGCAAATCAGTCCGCACTCCGTAGTCCGCAGAGAAAGCATCAACTTAGCACGCTAACGGTACGCCGTACCTTGAGCAGATTTCTGTCATTCAAACAACTCTGAGTTGTAGTTTAAAACTTGTAAGGGTTTTATTCGGGCTCCAGTCCACACATGCAGTTAATGAATACAGGCACGCAGAACTGAAGGCGCTCGGTTAGCACGATTAGCATCTCTGATTAGCGGTTAGCTCCGGTTAGCTCCATTATAAAGATATGGAGCGGAGGAGACTGCCGCGGAGAGGGTAACAACCAGACTCTGATAAATACGTTCGGGGAGCTGTCACAGCAGCGTGGCCACGGTGTTTCAACGGTTTTATTAGTACAGTTAGCTAATCCCACGGCAACACCTGCATGCTACTACTAACGTAACGATAGCCTCTCTGAGCTAGTGCAGCGTCGTTGACGCTGTCATGCACACGGCACGCAACTTCATGAGGGAGGGAGGGGCTGGAGGCAGCTCCTCCTCTGTGGCTGCGTTAAAGAAAATACACCGATGTATATATTTTACTTATTTAACTGTCTAGTAAAGTTCAAAGACAGTGTTTAAAAAATGCAATCCACATGTTTACATATGTCTATGTAAATAATAATTAAATAATCTAAATACTACTAAGTGTTGTAAAGCCACATTTGTTTTTATATTTCTGCAATCTGCACTTTAGTGTGATTTATTTCTGACTTTCATATGAATGTTTCCACCAGGCTTGGTCAGTGCTCAATATACTACTGGGATTGAAGTAGTTAAATAAAAGTCATTCATATAAATTCACGCATCACCTAATTTCACCATCACATATAGACCTGGCCTCCAGGAAAGAACAGCTTGTTTAATCTATCTAATCTTGTGAAGTTCATACTATACAATGATTTATTGCTAGTTTTTGTTGACTAATACAGAAGACAAAGAGCTTAAAAAATAATCGCATATCGAATCGCAATATTTTTTAAATAAATCGCAATTAGATTATTTTCAAAAATCGTTCAGCCCTAGTTTATGCATGCCACCATCATCCCCAACCACATGCTCCTACAAACATACACACACGTTATGCATGCGTGTGCAAGTGAAGTATATACTATGTATGCGCAAGTGAAGTATATATGTATGCCCAACTATGTATGCATGTATGTGCAAGTGGTTAGTACCAGTCTACAGTATGTACTGTATGTGCAAGTGAAGTAGTTGATTCTGGCCAAGGTGGCTTTTCATAGGTTTCTGTTGAGGAACAGTAACAGCATGAAAAGGACTACTTTGTGAAGTAACCCTAATCTACATAAGGGCATGTGATTGTACATACTTCAAGACATTTAGTTCCACCAAAACAGTTTTTAACGGAGTGTTTATTATTGTTTGTTTCTATATATCTGTGTGGTATGATGTCATTGAGATTTCTGTAGATAAAAGTTAATTCATGTTTCTTTTCTCCTCCACACCCTTGTGTGCTTGGCTTAGGCCTGCTCTTCTGTTTGATTCAAACACCACCAGTGTCTGGGACAGAATGCATCCCATCTGCAGAGGTGTCAAAAGTATTCACATTCATTACTCAAGTAGAAGTATAGATACTAGGGTTTGAAAAGACTTCTGTAGTAAGTTGAAGTATCAACTTAAGCTTTTTACTCAAGTAAAAGTGTAAAAGTACTGGTTTCAAAACTACTTAAATTATAAAAGTAAAAGTAATGTAAGGGAAAAAAAATGCCATTAGAAGCCCGCCCCACAGGGGCCTAATATCACCTCCACATAAAAACATTTTTCTAAAGGCCATAATGACTATAATGTTATATTAAAATCATACCTGTAAACTCAAAAGGGCTGAAAATGGTGACATCTCTTCTGTGTTTTTCAGACAACGGCAGCTACAGTCTGGTGTTACAATCCTCTCCAGTGAAATACAGACACACTTTTACACCGTTTAGCTGTCAGCATTTTAACCGTGTTTACTCCAGCTGCTAGCTAACGCTAGGCTAACGTTACCTGCTGCCAAATGTAGTATTAACTAGCGTCCCGTGCGGCAATGTTTGTAACGTCCTTTTTCGGAGCATCAGAGAGAAGCGCAGGCATTTAAGCGGCACCTAATAAGGCACCGAACTCCGCGTTGCTATTCAGTCCGGTATATAACGGTCGTTAAGGCACCGGTGGCGTATTAGCACCGGGTCTGTGCAGGTGCGATGGATCGCGTACAATAACCAATAGGGTGTCGGAATGGTATATGTTTATACTCATCCAACCACAATCAAATTCACTCTCTCCGGATGGAGCGATTTATCTGGATAGGTTTTTGTGTGTGGGGGTGTGTGTGTGTTTTTTTTAACAATGACAAACCGGAATGAAAACAAGCCGAACTGAAATAGGAGTAACGAGGCTATTTTTAAAGTGTAAGGAGTAGAAAGTACAGATAATTGCGTGAAAATGTAAGGAGTAGAAGTAAAAGGTATGCTGTAAAATAATTACTCCAGTAAAGTATAGATACCCAAAAAAGTATTTGCACTTCGTTACTTGACACCTATGCCCACCTGCACCTGAAACACTCAACACTCACTTCTCAGGATCAGTACACATAGATCAGCAACACCGTCCCACCCCTGCTGCTTTACAGAGGGACAACAGCGTGCTGCGTGTGACGTCTTTTACGCATACGGGATGGTTTGAAAGACACGCGCGCGCGCACACGCACGCGCGCGCGCACACACAAACACAGTCCTCGATCGATAGTTGGATCGTCACCTCGGGTAAAACACTGTTTATTACTGTGAAATGATAGGAAACTGGAATAAACACAACATCAAATCCAGTCAGCACTTAGTCCTTTAATATAAAACTGTAACAGAAAGACATGAGGCCACACCAAAGATGCAATCTTGTTAAAGTACAGGACATGTCAGGATTTTGAAAAGCTGTCCATATGAATGAAATGACAGTTCCACCTGTAGCGTCTGACTGATGTCTGCCTAGACTCCGTGACTACCAAACACAGGTTTACACAGCAGGAGCTACAGCAACATTAAAGCCACTCGTCAACATGGAGCATGCGGTATGAAGCCGGTCGGACAGTCCAATATCTCGGAATACTTCAGTCTTTGCCTTTCACGAATGAATAAGGGCACGAGGAGTTATCGACATGGACAAAAGGGGACACTGTTGGTTTGTCTTACTTTTTTGCTCAACAGTTCATAACCCCAAGCGATGTGTGATGGAGGCAGATGGCAGCCAGTTATTATGACACAGAGGAAGACTCTTTGAACAGACCAACTCTGGATTGTCCTTTCCAAGCTAACAAGTCCTCCTATACATGCAATCCATGGAGTCAATCTGGGAGGGGCAGGGGGGGGTTAGAAAAGTGGTCAGGGAGAATTAACATGGTTTACAGCAGTGTGTGTGTGTGTGTGTCTGTGTGTTTGTGTCTGTCTGTCTGTCTGTCTGTCTGTGTGTGTGTGTGTGTGTGTGTCTGTCTCTGTGTGTGAGTGTGTGTGTTTGTGTTTGTCTGTGTCTGTCTGTCTGTCTGTCTGTGTTTGTGTGTGTCTGTCTGTGTGTGTGGGTGTTTGTGTGTCTGTGTCTGTGTGTGTGTGTCTGTCTCTGTGTGTGTGTGTGTGTGTGTGTGTTTGTGTTTGTGTCTGTCTGTCTGTCTGTCTGTCTGTGTGGGTGTTTGTGTGTCTGTGTGTCTGTTGTGTGTGTGTGTGTGTGTGTGTGTATTGTGTGTATGTGTGTGTTTGTGTGTGTGAGTGTGTGTGTTTGTGTGTGTGTCTGTCTGTCTGTGTGCGTGGGTGTTTGTGTGTCCGTCTGTGTGTTTGTGTGTCTGTCTGTGTGTGTGGGTGTTTGTGTGTCTGTGTCTGTCTGTGTGTCTGTGTGTGTGTGTGCGTGCGCGTGTGTGTGTGGACGTGGTCATGCAGCGCCTCCAACAGCCACCTGCTGTCAGAGTAACACAACATCGGATTCCAGCAGACTTTTGATTTGGCAGAGCACTTCTCACAAAGACTTGTGTTACTGATGGGTGACCGGCGAGAGTCCTCGGGTCCGGGCTGAGGGCAACACACATCCCGCCGCTGAGCCCTCCATAAAGACCGTCGAATATTTCAAAAGAAGACACCAATTTGATGCGTGTGAGCGAAGCTTTGGCATTAAAACATTGGCTGTGTTGTGTTCAAGCTGTCGCTGAACTGACGATGTGAATTTATGGAAGTTATGTCATTATTTTGAGGAGGTGTATTGGACGGGGTCCAGTCTGTTTAACGCGGTGTGGTCCATGGTGGGCTCAGCTGCTCATTCAGCCTGCCCGGGGGTCCTCTCTCTCGGGGGCCCCTCTCTGGCTCTTTGCTGCTCACATATGATGAGGCTCGACATCTGGGGCCAGCGCTGCCTCCACTGACGCTGCAGGTCCATCACAGGTGGACAGAAAAAGACTTTCAGTACATACAGTAACATCTTAATCATCACCATGTAACTTATTTATTAAAGAGCCCCTATTATGCTTTTTTGGATTTAGTATTTTTGTGTACAGTATGTATTAGATGTATAAAGAATAAAAAAAAACGCACATTTCACTCCAAACTGAGCTTTCTCTCCCACAGACAGCACTTTTTCTCAACTGCCTGAAAACGCCTCGCCCACATTCCTCCATCCTCCATTAGTGATGTCACTGATTGAGAAAGCCAGCCCAGGTTTAAACATGTAAACCTATTCAGGTAGAGCCCAAGAGTGCAAATATGATGCTGAAAAGGAGTATGATAGGGGCTCTTTAAGTAGATGAATCTAATGATATGATGGTAATTGGATGCGTAAATGTTATAAATGTTTATGAAGGATTAATAGTGTATTGCCGTGTGTACCGTTGTCATCAGCAGTGGGGGAGCAGGCTCCTGCCACCAGCTCTTTGGCCTCCACAGCCAGCTGGAAGGCGGGGTCAGGGAGCGGGGACGGGGTGTCGGGGCTGTCGGTGGCCGGGGACGACCTGCTGCTCCTGACAGACACACACACACATGCACACACACATACACACACACACACACACACACACACAACACACACAGGGAGAGTGTTACAGCAGGACTCCGACGGCACAGCTGTGGCTAACTAATCACGTGATTTTCAGAGTCTCTTACCCGCCGTCAAACAGGCTGGGTGTCGTCAGCACTTTGTGGACATTCTGAGGACACAGATAACGGAGGGAGAGAGTTATGGGAGCTTCTGTGACAATACATACCTGTATATATATTTTTTAACAACGTTAAATGAGGACAGACGTCAGCTCTTCACACGTGACACCTGAACAAATACCTCAAAGTCACAAGAAGAGGGAGATGAAATGTTTCCAGAGAGGTCTCAATGAGAGGCAGACTGGGACTCCTGTAAACCTGTAGACCCGACCAGGGCATTGGGCCTCATGCAAAAACCATGCTGCAGTGTCTCTCAGCCACTGGGGGGCAGACTGCCTCCATGACAGTTTAGGGGACACATGGGGAGGTTTGGGACTTTGGTGGGATTTCAGATCTGCGTGCTGAATCCAGTGTACGCAGTGTCCCAGGCTGCACGGATTCTACTGATCTACTGACGGTCTTGCAGGTGTATGACCTCGTTTTCACCTGGCATTAAAGGTGCAGTAGGTAAGCCTTATAAAACTAACTTTCTGTCATATTTGCTGAAACTGACCCTATGTTCCAGTAGAACTACATGAAGCAGGTCATTTAAAAAAAAAAAAAAAAAGATTTTTTTTTTTGGCTAAGTCCTGGATCTTCCCAATCCTACCTACAGCACCTTTAACATCCGTCCTGAGTGATCGGATCACAAGTGGACAGCTCTAAGTACAGGAGAGAACACTCTCAGGACGCATTGAGATCGGATCGCAAAAAACACATTTGGAGGTGGAATAGGCCGCATGTGTCCATATTCTATTAGCAGTGAGAACGGGAATGTGTCCTGTGTCCACATTAAAGACCGCCTATTCAAGTGTGAGTGGAAATACGTAGACCAGCCTACTCATTCAAAGTATTTCTCATGTCACAAAAACCACTGGGCGAATCGTGTGTTTTGGATGTTATTATCATATTCTGTTATTAGTGTGTCTGTGTTTTTGTTCCTGCGTGCTGCCTGCTATTATATGCCTGGCTGTCTCGAGCTCTCTGCGGCGCCGTTGCCTTGAAAATAACGTTATTTTTATTTTCATAAAAACGTCCCCGAATTCACCATGGTAGGACATTAGGCTACTACTACAAAACTGGAGTTAACATTGAAATGAGTGGTCAAAACAATGGCTGTGAAAGGGTTTCATTTCCTATAAGTTCTTCACAAAATAAAAGTCCTCCGTTATTTTGGTATTTGAATGCTTTTATTATGAAGTAGCAAAATCAGGAATAACTTATTGGGACTCCTAAGTGAACATGAAACGTAAAATAAAGCATAACCCTAACATCTTTTTTCTCCTGATAAGGTCCACAGCCCTAACCTGACTCCGCCAGATGGATCGCTTCGCATTTGCTCGGCATATCCATCTGGGAACTTTCCGTTGGAGAACTTTTGGGAAGGGTCGAAAATACTAGTTAGCTGATTGGATAAACCATATGCCAAACTTGCGCGATAGCTACACTCATCTCATCCGTGGAAGCTGCCGTGTTGTTTAGACTAACAGTTGCTTCTCGTTGCGTCACACCTAAACCCGCCTCAAAACCAACGCTGATTGGTCGGTCGATTGGCGAACGGCTCCAAATTTTCTCTATCTCAAGATGCCAGGCTGATCTGCGAGTAGAAAACTGGAGCTCGCGAGATCAGGCTACTATACTATGACTTCTTAATCACTTTTTTCAACATACTACAATATAACCTTTTTATCACTTTTTCGTCAAACTATGCTATAACTTTTTTTCCCGATATACTATGATATGACTGTTTTCAATGTACTTTGGTGTCACAGGGGCTCAGTGGTAGGCACAAGTAGGCACTGCAGACTCTGACCCTTGGTTCCATCCCCAGTCCGGGCTGGGCCTTTATGTGTGGAGTTTGCATGTTCTCGAAGACTTTCTTTGACAAACTATATTACGACTTTTTTCGACATACTATTCTATGACTTTTTGGACATACTATACTATGACTTTTTATGACTTTTTTTATGAATGTTGTCAGACACTTTTAGTAACAATCTGAGCCTGTTAGTGGAAAAAAAGGGCTCGTCACAGTGATCTCGCTCAATATGGACCAAATTTTAAGATTTATGATCAGTCTATTAGACACAAATGCATTGGGAAATGGGGTCCAGGTTGAAAAAAAAAAAGAGAAATCACCCATTAATGTGAGGGTGTCCAAAGTCTTACCTGTGCAAAGCCCAGCAGCTTCCTGTTGGAGATCTCCAGGTGTTTCCTGCTCAGCTCCGACTTCCTCAGCTGGCAGTCGACAGTCGTCAGCCTCCTGTTCAGATCTAGCACCTCCTCCTGATCAACACACACACACACACACACACACACACACACACACACACACACACACACACACACACACACACACACACACACACACACACACACACACACACACACACACACACACAGTGTGTGAACAGACACTAACAGCCGTTTACAATCACTGAGAACTTGGTCTGAAGGGAGTTCATTCATCTCTTTTAATGATTTACCATTGACCTTAACTGGCACTTGTTCTGTAAAAAACCATGGAAAGAAAAATTGCCCTGTTTAAAGCTCTGTGAATGTATATTTAGTTGAGTTGAGTACTTTCATTATCCCAAATGTTTCCAACAAACCCAGAAAAATCCATCATGTTATTCAAGGTAACACTCCGTTACATTTGGTCGCCGGTCAGTGAGCATGCGTCGGCGTTGTGGTCGTCTGCCAGAAGCTGTCAGAAATGGACTCTTTATCTAGTTTTAAGCCACATTTTCATGATACACTTTTTAGATTTAACTCAATATGCGAACCGGATATAGGATTTGAGTCATCAGATGTTTGGAAGTTCTCAGAGAAACAAGCTGAGCAAACAGACTTTTAACGTGAAACAGCACTGTGGTTTCCCTGCACAGCAACAATAAATTGTGTAATATATGAACCCACTTCACTTCTGTAAATGCAATATCCGAACCCTGTTCCTGACTTTCTTTCAATAAATTTGTACAGTAGATGTACTTCTGCAATAACTACTATTCTGTGTGGATGCTTGGTCGACATGAGACTGAACTTTCATTGAGTTTAACTGACATATGTAGGCATCACTTTGTGAAATTGAAATGAATCAATAAATGTGTTTCTTTTCATTTGCAACATCGCTGTTGCTGACATTTTTAATTAAATTTACAGAAATAAAATGAGCAAAAATGTGGTTTAATTCAAGTTTTCATCCACTACTGTTATGTGAAAATAAGGACTTGGTTTATTGAGATAAACAGTTGGTGGAGCTAATTATCTAGTCTGGTGCAATCATACCATTGTAGAAGAAGAGGACACAATGATATGACATAATTAAAGTCAAAACCATGTGAATTAAAAGGAACGCAGATATACAACGGCAACTTTAGATATGGTCTTTAACAAAGAATGGTCTGCAAAGGCAAGCAACAGGGTAACAAAGACAAAAAATGAAGTAGGGAAGAAAGGAATACAAGAAGAAAGGGTAGAAGGAGGGTTCCGGTTGATAACCATGTATTTAAACTCATGTACTCAGCAGCTGTCACATTTGTGTAAATGAAGAGTTTTCAAACACTTCTCCATTTCTATTATTCTCTCATCATCTTTGTCACTGTATGTATGCACATGTGTGCCAGTGTACAGCCGCAGGATTCACTACCTGAGAGAATAAGCCACAGGTAGTGAGGCAGTAAGCCTGAAAGCCAGAGGAAATAAATACAAAGCCGTCTTTTCATCAAAGCGGGCTGCTGGAGAGAACAGATGATGCGTTTTCACAGAGAAAAGCTGCGGCACACCGATGCTGCTGCAGCGCCGGCAGCTCTAACGGAGGATGGAGGGAGGGTACAGTAGAAGAAAGGAAAAGCTTGGCTCAATGCTTTTTAAATCCCACACAACATCATCTGCAGGGAGAAGGGTTCATGTCTGCACAGTCTATCGTTGGGTCCATACTAGCTGGAGAGGCTGCAGGTGATACAGCTGCTCAAAGTGATGCCATCCAACAGAAACAAGCTCAGAAAGATTTTTGAACACCACACACAGCCGCTGTAACATTTCACAACGTGTAACTAGACTCTGTTGCTACAAGAGATACTGCGTGGGGACAACAAGAGCTGTGATTGGCTGGCTTGTGTTTACTCAAACAAGTGTCTGGTGGTGGTAGAGATTGTTGAGCTTGAAGACAACATGAAGAAAATTTAAGAAATCTGCTGCTTCTCAGTAACACATGTAACAAAGACATCACTGAGAATATCCTGCTCACCACAAAAAAATTAATAATAACATACAGGAAAAAAATCCACCCAACAAGTAAAAGGTCACTTTCTCCTTCTCTTCCTGCTATCTCAAGCTGCTAGTCCAAAAGTAGTCTTGCATCGCCAGACCTTCCTCCACAGAGCTGCAAAGGAAGGTCTGGCTAGTCCACACAGCATTACGGGATGGAAGAAAAAAAAAAACATGCTCTGGTTTCTTGGCATTTCTTTAAACCAATCACAATCGTCTTGGGCGGTGCTAAGCGCCGGACGGAGCCATGGGGCCTCTGCAAAATAACCTCTGGAAGGAACTTGTTTTGGTGGAACGTGTGAACGTTCAAAAGTTGTTTTAGTCGTGCAACAGAAAACTCCGATTGGACAGATAGTCTAGCTAGCTGTCTGGATTTACCCTGCAGAGATGTGAGGAGCAGTTAACCATAGTCCTCACAAATCCACCGTAGTTCAGAACTAGCTAGGGTCTCCGCCACTAAGACTGCCCTCTTGTCCAAATAGGGTCACTCCTGGCTCCAAAATACCAGGATGGCGACGGCCAGAATACAAACACCTGGCTTCATAATGGGAGTCCACAAACCAATGGGTGACATCACTGATGCTACTTCTGTTATTTTTACAGTCTATGACATACTTATTCAGAGTTAAATTATTATATGTATCTTTATTGGATTATTATTATATACTGTATATATTATTAATTAAAATATATATATTTTAATGGTGCAGCGGGTCAATGCATCGTAAATGTTATAGATCTTTTGGTATGTAATGTATTTGCTGATTACATGTCTTGTATATAAATTCCAAATCTACAAAGTTACTAATAATTTAAGCACTTAAATTAATGCAACAGAGTTAAAAATACAATATTCCCTTGGGAAATGTAACAACACGAAAACAATGTCAAATAGAAATAGTGTCTTGAGACTCACCTTGGTGGCCTCCAGTCCTCGTGCTTGCCTCTTGCTGGCCAGCTGGTTCTTCAGGTCCCTGATCTCAGCCTCCAGCAGCTGGATCACCTCCTCGTAGTCCTGCTCTGCACTGCTGGCCTGCCGCTGCCCGGCCCCGGCTACCCCGGCCCCTGCAACCCCGGCCCCTGCCACCGCGGCCCCTGCCACCGCGGCCCCTGCCACCGCGCCTGCCACCGCGCCCTGCCACCGCGGCCCCCGGGCGCCAGCCACCCCGGTCTCGGCCCCGGGCTCCGCCCGGCTGCCTGCAGACGACTCTTCAGAAGGGTCGTCCTCCACAGTCAGACATGCTTTCTGGAAAAGACAACAGAATGTTCAGCGGTGCATATTTTCACATGTGGCCTCGTGTTGAATACAACATCATTTAGACTCCCTTTTTTTGAATTTTAGGCCTTTATTTGATAGAAAAGCTTAGACGTTAAAGGGGAGAGAGAGAGAGAGAGAGAGAGAGAGAGAGAGAGAGAGAGAGAGGGAATGACATGCAGCAAAAGGCCGCAGGTCAGAGTTGAACCTGCAGCTGTGCAACGAGGACCAGGGAACTGTACATGGGGCGCACGCTCTACCAGGTGAGCTACCCAGACACGCCATAATTTACTTCTATAGCTGACTATTAATAACGCAGCCATGCAGCATGTCTCCACATACCTCGGAGGTCCTCTGCAGCTCCTCCTCCAGGCTTTTCTTGCTGTGCTCCATGTCCTTCAGCATCACCTGCCGAGAAAGGCAGCAGATGAAGCACGGGAGGTGTCTACAGCTGAAATCATCAGGCCAGAGGGTCTGAGCCTTCTGTGGCTCAGTGAAACCAGGCTACATAACAGAGAAATCAATTCCTCCTGCCCTCATGTCATTTCATTTGGTTAGAATATGTAAAGTGTCACTTCTTTTCCAACTGAGCTTTGGCTGTTGGCTTGGTGCCACCTTACGCTTTCTTCCCAGAGTCTCAGAGGCTTCTTTGACTCTGACTAACACTAAAGATGTAATCCTTCATGTTAAACTCATCTTTTTCCAACAACGTATTTGTAAGTAATGTAATCTGTAATTACATCGCTACTTATGAGTTTTCATTGGTAGTGGAGGAGTCCAACTTTCCCCCCATTTTTGGTGGCTTTTGTCAGTTTGTCAAGTTTTTTTTTTTAATATTGCTTAAAAAATATTGCTAAAAATACTTGAGTAAATTACGATGGTTTTGATACAACAATTTGTTATTGTCACATAAGCTTTGTCATCCACCGACATGTTGTGTGAGTGTTCACCTTGAGCTGCTTCATCTGGGTTTGCAGCTGCTTCACCTCCGTCTGAAACTGCTCCATCTCCTCACTGCTGTAGCTGCACTCCGATTCATATGTCTGCACACACGCACGCACGACGCACGCACACACACACACACACACAGTACATGTAAAAGACAGTTATGTTTATGACTTTGTGTCTATGCATTTACACGAGAGTTCTATATGTGTTTTCTATTTCTCCTTTCTTTAGGAATAGTTAGAGGAGTAATGGTATATTCTTCACTGTTTCATGTTACCAGATATACCAATGATAACTCGGACTATGACGGAATATTAACCCTTTATTAGCCCAACAGCATGTCTTTATACCAACAACGGCAGCTAAAGTTACCCACAATCCATCAAGTGTATCTCAACTACGGATCCCACAGTAGCCCAAAATACACAACACCTGTTACCAGTAACAACGTGAGCCTGTGTAAAGGTGGCCATTTGGGATGTTGGGAGTATTTTACAGGTTGGGCTGTAAGTTATCTGTTCACTGTAATCTGTATCTGAGTGCTGGCATGTGAGAGGCTGTGAGGACTGCTCACGGGGGAGTGGAAGGCGGACGTGTCCATCAAACTAGCGGCTTCGTGATAGGAGAACATGAAGGGACCCGCCCCTAAACCCAGCTCCTCCAGGTTCTCCTGGAAAATGTTCCGGGTGGCCTCCACCAAGTCTGAGAGGCAACAGACAAGCACAGACACAAAATGCTATTGATGACAGAGTTCCCATGGCTGCCAGAACACCAAATAATACAATGCTTTCACTTAAATAAAATACATTGTCATTTATGCTATTAAAAATTGATATCATACACTTAATTTGTTATATTTATACTGTATATATTCTGTTGAGCTGATGTATGGGGTTGTTAGGGTTATGATTTGGTAGATGTGGGGCGTTACCTGCTCTATATTAGATTAGTAATTAGTGGGGCTGCACAATTAATCGTGATTTTATCGAAAATCGCAATATGGACTAGTGCAATATTCTATTTACAATAATATTATATTTAAATATTTTTCAATGAAAATGAGAATAATGATACAAAAATGATCGTTCCCTCAGATATCGTGACTCATATCGCAATCGCAATATCAGTCAAAATAATCGCAATTAGACATTTTCCTCATATCGTGCAGCCCTAGTAATATTAGTATTAGTAATAAACATATATTACATAATATAACATTGATGAAGCAGCTCGTGTAGTAAATGAGAGTTACAGGTCTGGGGCCCTTTGACGGTCTGCCTGGCTACAAACAAGACACAGAGCTGCTTCATGCGTCATGCACACAAAGTGACACCACAGACAGGTGACACAAGCAGTCAGTGACACACCGAGTCTGGGATTTGACAAGATTTCAACACTGATATTTCACCTTGCTGTTGACACAACTGGAAGTGTGTGCGTGGTGTGTGTGTGTGTGTGTGCACGCGCTTCACCTCCATAGGCCACAGTGCCTTGTGGGTCTATTGTCAGACTCTGTCTCAACTTCTTCCTCTTCTCTTCTGTGACATCCAAGCCGAGATAGGACAAAGCCTGAGAGACAGAGACACAGAGACAAACGGAGAGAGGGATATTTTGACTGTGGTGCCATTGCATTGAAAGGTGTGGAACTCCCCGCCTGAAGATCTCAGGCAGACAAACGGTCACTTCTTTAAAACTCAGCTTTATCATTTGGCTTTTCCAGCTCAGTGTATTCGTTGTACCTACCGTATATCCTGTAGATGTTTTTAGTTTTATTGTTGTTTTTGAATGAAAAACACTATGTCACTTTGTTTTGGAATGTGCTATATAAATGAAGTTATGATTATTATTATTGTTATTACAACATCACTCAAATAGAAGCACTATGCAGTGGGCTGCACAATAAATACGTTTTTTTATCGGCATCGCAACTTGCACAATACACAATGCAACAGACACTCAGGGATTTTATATTAGTTGAAAAAAGAGAGTATCAGTAGAAAACTGCACTTTAAAATGTAACTTTATACTATATATACACTATAGCGTTCAACACATTAATGTTGAAATCCTTTCCTTTCATTTTTTATTGAACACGCAATTTGATGTATTTTAGCAGTATATTTAAAGCAGCAGAAAGGCAGAACTGAGTACATTTTATTATCTATTTATTGCAGGTAATATCGTTATCGCGTATTTTCCTCATATACTGCGTTGGAAAAAATATTAGAAACACCTCTTAGTAGCCTTTAACACAGTACTAATCAGCAGCAGCACAATCTGCAGCCTCCAAAAATAGCCGAAGAGTCAAATCAACACCTCTCTAATCTTCATGAAGGATATTTCTGTGTCTAAACTGGCAGCTACTGTGTGCCTCATTGTGTCATAGTGTCTTCCTGATTTCAGCAGCTTTTCCCTCATCAACTTCTCAGGGAACTTTATCTGAATCTATTGTCATTTTTGGGGGTTTTGTTCTGGAAGCCGAGTTTCGTCCTCTCCCGTGCGGCAGTACCACTCTCCACTAGAACTGTGGAGTACTACTACTGCACCGGCGGGGGCGCTGTTTCACCAGAACATGAGCGGACAGAAGATCCCCAGACACAAGCCTGAGTGCTGAGCTGTGTTGTGTTGTGTGTGTGTGTGTGTGTGCATGGTCACAGTCAGTGGTGGGAGAAGTATTCAATATTTTACTCGAGTAAAAGTAACAACACTACCCCGTGAAAATACTCTGTTACAAGTACAACTTCTGCATTCAAAAGCAACTAAAAGTACAAAAAGTATCAGCATCAAAATATACTTAAAGTACTAAAAGTGAAAGTACTAACTATGCAGAGTGGCATATTTCTGAATCATATATACTGTATTATTATTACTGAATTATAATCAGTGATGCATTCATATGTTCATCACTTTAATGTTGCAGCTGGTAAAGGTGGAGGTCATTTGAATTATTTTATATCCTGCTGGGTAGTTTAATCTCTAATAATACATCCTCATTTATTAGTTAATGTATAATTTGTATTAATAATCTGAATCTGCAAAGTAACTAGAGCTGCCAGATAGAGTGGAGTAGCTAGAAATATAAAGTACCATAACATAGAAATACTCAGACGCAACTATGTAATGGCATGTATTGCTCAGGTCCCACAGTGTGAAGCGTGATTTATGGTTCTGCGGAGGCTCCACGCAGAGCTTTCTCTGTAGCCTACATAAGTGGCCTGAAGTTTATACCTGTGCGTTGGTGTGTGCGTCGATCTCTTTAAGAGAATAGCAGGGCTGGCGTGTGTGTGGGGAGTGTGTGGTAGAGAGAGTGAGAGAGTGACGGTGATTAGCTTTGCAGCGAGTAGTGACTGTAGAGTCATAGTGAGAGAAACAAAGTGTCTGTCCCTGTGCTTTCTGACCACGGTGGGAAATCAGTAGCAGGAAAAGTTAACCCTCTCTTTGATTTCATGTTGTTTATGGAGAAGGAGAACCAGGAAATGAGTCGGGGGAAATGCAACGCTACCAAGCCACGGCCGAGCGCCTCCACGTAAACTATTTACGTAGCGTTGGCGTCGATTTGAAGCAGAAGCATAAATTGTCCTTGAGTGTGAGCTTGTTTGAATGAGCGGCTCTCGAGAAAGCTGCAGGCAGCAACACCACAGGCCAGCAATCGACCCATTGCCATGTTCTTAACAGACACTGTACTGTCCAAGCATCCATCATCATTCTACCTCTCTCAAGTTGGCAAAGGAGCCAACAGATCAAGAGAGAATTATGCCTGCAGTCAACATTTAAACTCTAATCCCATTAACAAATTGGTAAATTAGGATGAAACCACTGCTGAGCTAAATTAATATCAAAGCTGAATAATAAAAAAATTTGAACAGAGAGCAGCGCCAGAACGAGGCAGATGAAAATAGAGATAATCAGCAGAGGGATAGGAAGCTGGAGGCCAGGCAGTGGGCGAATGTGCTGAGAGGGTAGGAATAATGTACAGATGAAGAGCGCAAGTGTGATAAAGCAAGCAGAGAGAGATCAATAATTAGATGAAGAGAGAGCTTGGGGGTGAAAAAGCAAGTTAATCAGAAAGAGAAGAACCCGCAGCGTAAGTTCGCTTCGTGGAGCTTCTTTAAAAACCTAAATGAACAAGTGTAGGAACATGCTGAATGCAAAGTCTTCCACACAGGTCCCGAGGGCTCTCCGAATGTTTTGATGAGTAGGAAAAAAAGATGGTGGATCATAAGCTGTGTTCTGCACAGTCACCAAAACCTCTGAAACCCAACTGAACACCTTAGACAGTGCTCTCCACTCCCATCATCAAACCACCCAGAGAGAGAATAATAAAAGCTCATTAAGAACATGTTGGGTTTAACCAATACTGGCCATGCGGTCATTAAATGTTGGCGTGGATAATTATGGTCCCAAGAGGATGAATCCTTTGACATCTAACGACTCCAATTACCTCTCCTTTTTTAGCCCCACGACTGGTAAGGCTCTGATAATAGTCAGCAGCATATTGATCATGTTTACATGCTTTAACGTAAAATAAATATTATTTTTTTCATACCGTCCGTCTGAATATACCTGTATCTGTCGATATCTGTCTGAAATGCTCCTTTCTAGCGCCTGTCTCTTTAAGCCGCCCTTTTGAAAAAAACTTCTGCTTTGATTGGTCAGCGTTTCTTTGCTCTCTGCATCTCTGCACGGTCATTGCAGCCGGGGAATGACTGTAATGGCTCTGCGTCTGTCTTTCTACCTTTCTATAGTATAGTTGTGACATCACAACATACAGAAGTCCTGAGGACTGAGCGTTTTGATACATTTGCATTTATATATTACCTCCACCTGCTTTATAATAAAAACAGACATGAAATCTCACCTTTTACAATATGGGACCTTTAAATTGAACATTAAGCAGTTTTAGGAGTGTGTGTGATGGCTGCTGTCATTTTCTCCAATTAATAAATGAGTATTAACATATTTACAGCAGCTTATGTTAAAGCTCGCAATTGTGACAATGTATGTTCTGTGTTGCTCTGAGATGTAATTGACAGGTTACCCACACATGATAAACAGTGGAAACCAGCCACAATGAACCTCATGACATCACAGTTGTCAGTTTACCAGAACACACACATCAAGATCACCCAGTTTAGCAGCGTTGACCTGTACAAAAAATGTTAATCCTTCAATTAGCACTGTGAAACTAGAGGCCTTAGTTTTGTAATATCTGAATTTTTGTTTAAATCAACTTGACATGAAATACAACCTGCCCTCAACCTAATACTAGCAAACAGTTTTTGTCATTAAAGTCTCCAAGAGCTCTTATCAGTCAAACTGAAATGACCCACAACCAGCTGTGGAAGAAGTATCCAGATCCTTTACTTAAGCAAAAGTACTAATACCACACTGTAAAAATACTCTATTCCAAGCAAAAGTCCTGCATTGAAAATGTTACTTAGGATAAAGCGTGTAAGTATCATCAGGAAAATGTAGTTTAAGTATTAAAAGTAAATCCAAACAGTTGTGTGTTTAATGGTCTAATCATCTCAGCTGGACTTGTAGGCCGTTACATTGTTGGCTAGTTTCATTTATAATAAAACATCAGATTTGATAAACTGTTTTGTGTGTGCAGAAATCTTAATGTGTAAAGTAACTAGTAACTAAAGCTGTCAGATGAATGTAGTGGGAGTAAAAAGTACAATATTTCTCTCTGAAATGTAGTGGAGTAGAAGTAGAAAGTGGCATGAAAAGACTCAAGTAAAGTACAAGCACCTCAACATTTGGACTTAAGTACAGTACTGGAGTAAATGGACTTAGTTCCATTCCATTCCACCACTTGTAACAACAGAGTGAAAACATTTAATTTCCTAAAATTAATTTTCCTAAATCTGAGTGGCATGAAAAGAAAAGACTAAAGTCAAGTACGAGTACCTCACCATTTGGACTTAAGTACAGTACTGGAGTAAATGTACTTAGTTCCATTCCACCACTGCTTACTAGTGCATGAACACATGGTTTGCATCACTGGAAGATTAAGCACAGGGAGAGATGGAGAAAGGTGGATGAGCATGCACTTACCTAGGCAAATAAAGAGAGCAAGGAGTACACACCCCACAGCTTGAATAAACCACTCCACACATGCTTTGCATCACACGCCACGAGATGAACATGGCTCAAGAATAACTTCTCTGACCATCTGACCAGAGGACAAGACTCACCAAGTCTAACTTGTCTGATTTGAGGCGAATGTAGGGGTCCAGTGTTATCTTAGGTTTGGCCCCTGTAGGCGACCTCTGGCTGGCTGAACCTAGAGAAAGGAGAAAAGAAAAAGAAAAGGAGGGTGGAAACAGAAAGGAGGAAGAAGAAGACAAATGAAAAAATAAGGTTGATTTTGTGAAAAGACAAAGGGGAAAAGCACCGACCGGGAGTCAGGAGTTGTATGAAACTAGATTTACTGGCTTCCAGTTGAACACCTCTGCCAACCGGTCAAGTTTACGTCCATGTAGGTCTGGGTATCGTTCACCAGTATCAAAGTGATACAGGTTCCTAAAAAAATATTTTTTCAATACCAACAAAAAGAAATTCACTCCCTAGGCACTGAAACTGAGTATTGAATGACACATTTTTCGATTTGCGAAACTTTAGAGGCAATTCGGTCAGTGCCTAAAAAGTATTGAATTTGATACCCAGCCCTACATCTATGTCTGTCCACACTCATATAATATGTGTACTGAAGACTTTGAAGGAATTTAATGAAATATGAAATATATTAAATGGGTTTCTTGGCAAAACATGGAAGCATCACACGCATCTACAACCCGGCAGCACAGAAGATAACAAAACAGTCAGCAGTTTCAGGATGAGTGTCACCAACTCAGTATCTGACCAAATGTCTCCCCTTCTGCTCCTGAGCTATGGCATTCAATAACGGCATTATGATGACACAGTGAAGTTGACCTTTGACCTTTTGGGTATAAAATGTCATAATTTCATCATTGTATCCTATTACACATTTGTGTGAAATTTCATAATTAGTGTAGAAATGATTGAGTTATGTCCAAAAACACACTTTGAGAGATCAGTGAGTTGGACTTCCAAAATTAAAACCGTTCATCCTCGAGTCCAAGTGGACGTTTGTGCCAAATTTGAAGATATTCCCCCAAGGCGTTCCGGAGATATCGTGTCCACAAGAATGGGACATACGGAATGACGGGACAACCCAAAAAACATAATGCCTCTGGCACAAAATATCCCAATGTATAAAATGCAGCATCTGTATGAGATATTGGCCTTTAAACAGGATGAGGAGAGAGTATGTGAGGCCACGGAACACTTAGTAAACAACAGGAGGAGAATATCATTGGATAATCTGTAATATCAGAGTGGATGGACAGATATTCTCTGTCGCTTTGGTGGAAGTGGGTGGTTGTGGTGAAGGGGAGGTGTGTGTGAATGTGTGTGTTTGGGGGGTGGGGGGGGATGAAAAGCAGATGATTAAAAAAAGAGAAGTGGAGGAAAGGTGGATGATAATATAGACGAGAGTGAGGGAAAACGTTGAGAGAGGGGAGGGCAGGCAGCCAATGCCTAATATTAATTTGATGAGTTTGTCTGTCCTGGATTTGTGCGTCTGCTCGCTATGGCAATAGGAACCTTTCCTCTGAGTGTCTGTGTCTGCTCTCCCCCCATGAACTCATTTCAGTGACTACCCTCCTCCTCGTCCTACCCAAAGGATTTGCACCCCGACTGGCAGTGATGATTGACAGATCTGCTGTCATAACAACAGCCGTGCTTTTTAAACCCTGTTTACACCAACCTACTATTCCACATCATTTGTTTTCATCATTTCTTGCCACTCTAGCCATTCTAGTGTAAAGTTCCCAGTTTATAAATGTGCACAAAAAACTAAAAAAATCATATCAACGATGAAGTCACACAAAGACGGGAGAAAAATATGAGAAGACGGGATTATGACGGTTAAAGAGTACAAAGTTTGGCCCTTCTTTTGGGTGTAAAGCAATGGCAAAAATGTGGAACTTCAGTATCACACACAGTGTGGGAACTTTGAGTCAAAGCAGTGAAAACTTGTGTTTAAATAAAGAAATAGTCAGTTGTACAGTACATTTTATTACCAAAACATATTGGATATCTGTGACCTCCTAGAACTCTGGTTTGTGCACATGCTCTCTCTGTTGCTGTCTGTTAAGTAAACAGAACAGTCCCCAAAGACAGTCTGATTAAACAGGACGGTTGGGATTTGAAATTGGGATGAGACCATCCCGTTATTAATTAACTAGCAGCTAAGGTACAAGTTACCAGCCTACATCAGGAGCAAAGAACTACACCATTGACTAAAACATAGGTGTATATGCAGAGAGAACCTCTAGACTTTGTGTATACAATATTATTTTGTGTGCAATAAAGTTCTTTAATTGAAGGCCCCCTTCTCCAGGGTGATCGTTCCACCACATTAGGCTGCGTTCAGACCGGGAAACAGCGATCTTTCAATTTGCCACAGAGTAGTCCGGCGGTGTGGGAGTGTCACAAATGGCCCATCTGTGTGACTTCTGGTTGTTTTCTTAACCCACCTGTTTCCTGTACGGGACTCTCACACCGCCTCAAACCATAACTCAAAAACACACCGACATGTCTGATCTCCGGTTACATGATTGGCCACTGCAGCGTGACGTGGGGTTGTGTTTCTCCAAAAGTTCAGTCGGTCTCAACATTTTGTCGAAGGCCCGCTGCGGCTTTTTGCGCCACCCCCCACCGCAGCCTAATCACACTCAAAGTTCAAAGGTTCAAAGTTCATTCTTGACCTTTACTTGAAACAGTGGAATTTTTGTGTTATGTTAGATTTGCACAGATGACCTACAATATATAGTAGGGCCCCAGGTGATAATAGCTGCGTGCAAATAGGGTTTTACACATATGGGCAGTTCGCTTTATCTCCCTAACAGGATTGAACACCTCCGATGACCCTTCCCCATGCTGGGCTTTAGAACAGGTCAGAGCTTAGAGGAAGGTCAGACTGTCAAAGAGTTAAATACATGAGTGTGTATAAGTAATATAAGTATTCACAGGGGTTAAAGTGCCCCCCCGCTACCAGATCCCTCTTTAACCTCTCAGTTTAAGTGTGAATGACCCAATGTCATCAATGGTGTGAGGAGGCTTAAGTTGAAGCACAGGAAGCACAGACATGATTTAGTGTCAGGAGTCAATGTCAAAAAAATACCCAGCCAGTATTTGTATCTGCTCACCTCACCACAAACTGCTGACATCTGTCAGGGCTAGCAACTGGCTTAACCAATAAGAGCCTGAAGGGGAGCTGAGTGCTCACAGCACCTAGGAAATAACCTTGGCTAGGCTAATTCAGGCCAATAGGATTGGGCTGGGCAGTCAGGACGCTTTGAGCTGGGACCCGCGGTCTTACCCGAACAACAGAGCTGTGAAATCTTTCAATTTGATCATCAAGCACTTTCTCTTTAACTAGAAACTGACTTGAACGCTCTAAATTGTTTTGAATCTTTATCTTCTTCAGCAAAAATGTACGGAGGCCCTAAGGGGGCATGGGGATTTTTTCTTTTTCTTTTTCACAGCATGAAATCAGTAAACCTTATCATCTTCAGGTTTGTTGATGACACTATCAGGAATATTTCGTTGCATTTTAAGGAAGATGAAAACCTCCTCCTCTGCAACCATTCTGACTGGTACTCAGATTGGTTTCTTGTGCCCACCAGAAATCTATCTTGTGCGCAACAGAAAATAAAAATTCCCATGTCCCTTTAGGGGCTCTGTAAAAATATGCTGTCTCATGTGCGCTGGTTGGACCCCAGTAAAACACATGCCATTTTATCTAACAATACCTTAACTGACGTATTGACATGCATTGTGTACAACAACACTGGTCAGTCATTTTATGGGCTGCTACTGTATCGGCATGGACTAAATGTCTTTAGGCATCAGATCACTACAAGCAAAGCAGAGCATCTTAAAATAAATTCTGATTAATCATCATCCATGAGCTGTGTAGGCTCAAGGTAGAGAGATTTCCATTTGTGTTTGAAACAGCTGCTGCTATGCAGATACACTGAGGATAAGAGGGAGGATGAAACAATAATGAACTGCACCCTCGATTATCAAGATGGTACTTTTTCATGATCCCTCACATTCCTGTGTACTCGGAGGTCCCCTACTGTGCTGTGGTTTCTATTTAATCCCATCCTCTTCTCGCCACTTAATCCCCAATCTCTGAGAGGTAGCAAATGTTCCCCGTTTTTCATTCCCGGATCAGATGGGTTTATCTAATATGTGTCCGATTTCAGGGACTTCGTGGAAAAAAAATCACTGAAAATCTCAACTCTGATTTGTGTTTAAACGTCCGTTAAAGGTTATTTTATGGCATAGCTGCTTTGTTAAACTGTATTGTACAAGTTAACAGGAATATAGTGAATAGGGTGGACGCCCCATTAGTTGTGCCCTTCAATAATGTTTTGTTGATCAATTGAATTGAAATTGAATGGTGAAAGGTATGAAATGGGTGTTAGGGTTATAATCAAGAGCAGTGATCATCGCAGGACAAATAACCACCAAAACATACAGAAAGTAATTATACAAACATGCATACTTGTGTATTTTCTAACAGCAGAAGGCTGGCATATTCTATAATTCTCTTATTGTCATTAAACCCCATGAAAAGATCTAAACCAAACGTGTTCTTCTGGGCCCTATCTCGCACCCGGCGCAGCACAGCGCAAAGCCCAACGCAAAGCCCAACACAAGTGTCTTTGCTAGTTTAAGACCGACGCAGTTGTCCATTTCCCGTCCAGCGCCCACGTCGTTTAAATAGCAAATGCACCTGCGCCCGTCTGTGCGCCCATGGGAAAAACATGATAGTTGCCAATGAAAAAAAAATTAGTTACTATTTTTAAGTTAGGAATTAAGGGTAGGAATTTGGTGTTAACAGCATTACTAATCTTGAAACCTATTTTGGTTATATTATGCTGGAGTAGAGTTCACAGAATGAATGTTTAGCTGACAAATCCGCTACGGTTGAATCCATCCCATAATAATGTGGACTGCTCCAATTGTAAATCAAGGATCCCCATTTACTCAATTATGTTGGATTCCTTTAGGGAATAGCATTGTTAGCAGTGTTGGTAATAGTAGTATCATACAACAGTTGAAGGTATTTGAAAAAAAAACTGTGCTTCGGGACCAGCACATACCCCACCCCCACCCCCACCCGGTGTATAGTGGTGTGTTTTACCTGAAATATGGATATCTGGTGGGCAGATGTCTGGAGAAGGTGAGGACACTTGGGCTGGCTCCTCTGCACACATCTACAAAGAAACATGTATGTACATGACACACAAGAGATGTTTATATTAACACTGCCCAGTCATTAGGGTTTCCAAAGGTGAGGCTTTGAAACTGATTTGGTAGGACAGGTCTGACTTGCCAGATGTCAAAGCCTGCTTTTCTACTGGACATCACAAAGTCATTCATTAAATTCTGTCTAATATGCCAGTTATCAATTCTTTTCCCTATAAATTGTGAATCATTACTTATATTTTGAGTACGCTCAAACGCTGGGGAGCGTTTCATAAACCCAAGCCTAATCACTTTTGGTTCACTGTGAAATACTGCTTCTCCTGTTTATAATGACTTCTGTAGCTAGAGTAATACAAGTTGCAAAATCTGAAAATCCACTGACAGAATGTCAGAAACCTTGACATATTCTGGTATGTTTGTGATGCCTGAAACACAGCAGACCTCAGGTGATCTGATGTGGACTTTTAAGCGTCCGGAGTTGTAGCTGTTGCCTGCGGCTCGCTGGACCCCGTTGTGGAGAGATGTGCTGCTTGGGAAAAGTCCTTTCCCTGGAATGAAGGCTATCTCCACAGCACTGTCTTGGCTGGAGTAAACAAAATCCATACAAATACAGAGTCATAAGCATGTACACATATAAGGAGAAGAGACGGCCGTTGCAGTGTGCATAGTTTACTAATCCCCACTGTGGTCCCAGTCTCTGCACTGATTCACAGACGTTACTCACTTTGAGTTACTGAATGAACTATTCCAATCTACAAGCACCACCCACCTGATTTTGACTTTGTTCAGCATGCTTTTGGCCTCCTCGTGGGTCACACCTATCAAGGACTCCTTGTTAATGGCAATGAGTTGATCTCCGGGCCTCAGGCGTCCATCCTACACAACAAAGAGACAGCCTTTAGTCATTCTGGGCTGAAGAAACTAGGGGTGTCCCCGACTAAGAATTTTCACAGTCATAGTCATAGTCCAATTGACAAGTCTAGCCTTTCGTCGCCTGATCGTCGAATCATGTGGTTTGGGGGTGGGGGCAACTATCGGTAACGGATCATGGAAAGTGAAAATTAAATCTGTCAGGGGGCAGTTTAAAAAGAATTATTAAAAGCTTCAAAGATTCGCGAGAAGAACCAATCTGGAACGTTGCAGGGAAAAGTTGCAGCGGTCTGAACCGGCCGGGAGGCTCATCATAGCCCACAAGCACAGCGTATGGTCGAGCGACCTAGAGAGTGACTGAAGAGAGCAAATGTCGTTAAAACAAAGCAGGGCGTCAGAGAGAAAAAAACGCTGTTTTCGCCATTTCGTCACTAGAAGTGCAGCTGTAGCAAGCATCTCACTATCACTAACGTTATCCACGTTCATATTTAGACGCAACAAATGATATCCAGCTACAAAAAACAATTTGGAACTTGTCATGAAGTTTGATTACACTGTCAAAAGCTTTTATTGAATTCCCTTGACCTCAAGTAAAGTGGAACCTAGTGTTGTAGTACTTGACTTTTTGAATGTCTTGTCTCGGAATCGACCGCACTTTCAACATCTCACATAAAGAGGACTCTGGATTTTATTTCAAGACGACAACTGTAGGGATATCACTAAATTGCCTCTTGCATTGTCTGGTTTATATGGTAACATCATTACTGTGATTGGATCCAAAACTTCCTGCTTCAAATGCAACCAATAACTTCAGTCATTTCTAATTTGAAATGTGTTACTGTCACCAAATCAAGCTCAACATGGCCTGGATTTATTTCACTTACCCGGCTTCACCTAACCTAACAACCGCGGTCCCGCATAACCTGTGCCACGACGGTGTTTAACAACTAGTTCAATCAACCCAGGCTTTCCCAGTAGAGCGATGCGCGCGTCCACATAAAAGAGGCGGTGTTTGCACAGCACGACCAATCACAAACATCTACCAGAGCCGCATCTTTTAAATAAGAAGAGCAAATTAGAATTGTACATAAATATGAAGAACACAGACACGGTTTTACAGGCAAAACAATAGCACTTCCTCATCAGTCAGGCACAACAAGATCTGACCATAATTACACTTGTGCTTTCCATAAACTGTGGTTGCTCTAGCCTATTATTTCAGTTGCAACCCTGGCAGTGGTTATTGATCGTGAGAGCAAATAAAAAAATATAAAAACATAATTCAAACCGCTGTGCACATTGGCAACGCACAGCTCAAGAAGCCGACAAATAGCCTATGCGTAATTCCCTCCACTGAAAATCTTTCATAACAATACCCATCAGGGAATGTTAACGGGGTTGTCGGTCTCTAAATGTTGTTACTTTTATGAACGCCTCTCTCTCTCTCTCTCTCTCTCTCTCTCTCTCTTTCTCTCTCTCAGGTTAGGTGTTCAGCATAAGTTACCACAGCGATTTAACCCGGTAACGAGTGATCCACCGTTGGGATACACAAAACCCCGGGTTGAACCTGAAGTTACCTCGTTAACTCCAATCTTGCTTCGTAGTACAGGCTTCAGACCTCTTCGATGGTCTTACTGTCCCCAGTAACAAGGGTTTCGCCACCTTATAGCTACAGCTAACAGTTCTGATAAATGCATGGCTGCATAATTCCCCCAGCTGACTCATCCCATACAGCAAATCACAGTGCAGGAAATGTTAGCTTGCTTCCTATATGACACAGGGGATTAAGAGCTGGGATTTAGAGGAAATAGACAACCTGCTTCCATAAGCAGAAGAGCGAGTGTCAGTAGCTGTTGTAGAGCCAGGCATTGGTGTACAGTGTTGAGTTAGTCAAAGAGACTTAATGACAGACTGTGGACATACATACAGCACTGCTTTGTCTGTAACAAACACAGTTGCGTGTACGACTTTGTACCATTAACCATCTGTTATTGTGGATTTGGAGTAGATCAGTGAAAAACAAAAGGGCCAAAAGAAATATAATGCATATATGTCTGATGCACTGCAGCTTCATTCCTGAGAAAATCTGGATTAATGCAGTCAGTGAGTGTGCAGAGATGGCTATAAAGTTTAAACTGATTAGTTTTTTAGTCAAAACGCAGTCAAATGCATGTGTACAAAAGTTTATGTGTACATGTTATGCTCATTAGTTTGTTTATTGAGTTAAAGCTGCATTACCTGCTTTTTAGCCACTTTGGGGCAGTGAACAAGCTGAGAACATCTGACATAGGATCACCTTATAGATTCGTCATGGCGAACATGTCAGCAAACAGTTACACATCCAGCAGCCACAGAGCAACTTTAACATTCATGTGGAGTCATCTTTGTGTCCACCTGTGTCAAATATTTTTTAGCTCTGATTTGGTCTCCACAAACTTCTGAGAAAAAACAACCATTCATATTGACCAAGATTGCCTTCCTGATGTCTCTAGGTAGGATGTTCCAAAGTTTGGGAAATCTGTGGTTACATTTTTTAAATTAAAATGTACATTAGAGTTTACAGAATACCAAACGTCTGAGTTTAAAGTCTTGCTGCCAAAATGAAAAGAATTTCCATCAGGGTTGTCATGGTAAACTGAAATGTAAAATTAAGAATCATCAGCAGAGGTGTCTAGTCATTCTGAGCATAACCCAAGAAATTGACCTGCATATCAAGCTGATGCTTCACCTTTAGTATTTAAAAGGCCTTTTCAGATCTAACGCATTTAATTTAATTTGTGCAGATAAATCGTATCAGATTGGTGTATCCTAGATTATAGCTCCTCCGGCGAGCCTTCTTGCTCCTCGATCTTCTCTCCTCAAGATGCATTTTAGGAATTGGGATGTCACTAAGATGACACGCTGAGATTTCCAGGTCACAAGCCGGAGGATCGAGGAGCCGAGGAGGTACAAATCTGTACCTCTACACTACAGCATTGCGTACAACGAGCCCGTCTCCAGTGTGTAGAGTTGAGTGTAGGTTTATTATAGTATACACAATGATGAAGCAATGATTGTGCGACGGTGCAAAACTTTACTTTTCCGTAGAACGCACGGAGCGTGAATATTTGTGTCAGCCTTGCTGTGAACTCGAAAACTAATATATTGGTATTTTCATTCCGTTTTTTGCTTTGTCGTCAGTGTGAAAAGGCATGTACTGTTAGAGGCCCTGTCTATAATCATGTGGAGGTTGTTACTCCAAACAATTCAATTCAATTTTATTTATAGTATCAAATCATAACAAGAGTTATCTCGAGACACTTTACAGATAGAGTAGGTCTAGACCACACTCTATAATTTACAAAGACCCAACAATTCTAATAATTCCAACTATTCCAATTCCAACAAAGCTTTCATCTCAGCCATGTAGAGAATCTACATTTTAGAGGCTACATACTGTATTTGCAACACAAGGGCAACAAACAACACTGAGAATGGTCATAAAAAAAGGCCAATGAAATTATTTTTTTTTTAAAAGCTATCTTTTTTAGAGATAAGACTGAAAAGACAGTGTTGATGGGACTGTCTGGTTTAACTTATAGAGAGAGGGAATCTAAACACGTACCACAGCCATAGCACGTAAGTTACCAAAATCCAACTGCCATCCAATTGCAACAAAAAGTCACTCTTAGAAACCCCTTCTTGTAAATCTTTTACCAAAAAGGTACAAACCAGCATTCAAACTACTTCCGACAGGGATCGTGGGATATATTCTTAGCCCTGAGGCGCTCTCTGTGATTTACTGTCACTCACTGGCATCTTGACTAAAAATGATGTAAAACCTTGCGGAACATATGCAACAAGAAACATCTACTTAGAAACAGCCTCAAGCACACAAACACACGTGCATATTCCTGTATGCTCTGTAGTCTCTCCCCTCCATTCTCCTCCCTTCCTTCCTTGTCAAATTGCTCACAGTTGACAGTGAGTGGGTGGACAGAGAGGCGAGGAGGATGGGATTGGGGAGAGAGAAGCAGAGGAAGCGGGAGAAAAGGAAGAAGACAGCAATATGTGCAAACAGAGGGGTGTGCAGGTTTGTTTCAGGGGATCATGGTAAATAGGGATTGTTGGTGCTAATTCAACATCATCCTTCTAATTCCCTTTCTTCTACTTCCTGGCAGATGGGAGGCCATCTGAGGGAGTTACTGCTTACTTTCTTCTCTGCTACTCTGCGTGTATATTTTTGGCAATCCCAAACATACAAGCATTGTCATCCTATACCACCTCTTTTGCCAGTGCCATTGACAAAATTTCTCTATGATGGCCTAACTAAAGGATGATTGCAGTTTATTACAATTTATCAAATTTTTGTAATTTTGGAATACATTCTAAAATTCCATTGGTAACCATGGCAACATTGCTGCAACACAGTCCAGTGAGGTAAATAACAATAGCAATAGGAACAGTTCTGTTAGGTGATTTGGTGTAGTGGCTGAAGTCAGCATTTAAGGTAGGGCTATGCAAAAATGTCTGTAAAGTGATGAATCTCTTTATCATCTCCCAGGAAGTGGGGGCTGAACATCAGCTCCCTCATCAAAAAACCCCAGCAGAGGATGTACTTCCTGCTCCATCTCCATCTGGTACGCTGCTGCCTCTGCTAAGAACTAGGGACAATTGTAGCCGATCCCTCTCACCCCGGACACAAACGTTTTTTGCCTTTTTCGAAAGAGAGTTCATGCGCAAAACGGGAGATGGAAACAGCTTTGCCGAATAAGTTGTGACATAGTGAACATGTAACTCAAATGACTATAGTCCCGGTATCCATCGGATGGGGGAAGGATCGGGATATTGGTCCCATCCAGTGAGCAGTACACTTGTGGCACAAGGTGCGTAGTGGAGTTGCGGTGCGCTATAGCCTGTTTCTCAGCCACGTCGTGTAAATTGACGAATTGGTTCACATGAACATCTTAGATAAATCACCAATTCCAAAAATGAACACATGGTGGAGGGAGCTGTGGCAGCAAACTGTGGCATGCACGCAGAGCAGTCAGTGAGAAGTATCAGGTTATAAAGGCACCCGTTTACACCTGCATGAATATAATGTATCTGCACACCACTAGTCTGCTGGTAGCCCAGCAGCTGACAACTGTGATATGCATTCAGCATATGTTGTAGCCATTAGGGCTTAGTGGTAATTAAACATAAATGTGCCAGTGAAGGTGAAGCATGAAAGGAACAGCTGATGCCGATCAGCTAATGCAAAAGAAACTTCAGTGCTCTGCCAGAATTAACCCTATGCTTCATGATTGACAACAAAAAACAAAGTCAAAGTTACAGAAAACTAGAATGATCCTTTAACAGAAGGACAGTAAACCGGGTGTGGAAGAAAAAGTTCTCTCAGGTCCAGTCCAGTGGCAGGTTCAGATTAGTTGAATTCACTGCGCAGTGGAGAAAGAAGCTCAGAAGAAGCTGTAGAATTCTCTCTGAGCAGAGTGAGTCTCTGGCCAGGGTTTTATACAAGGTTACAGAAAACAACAGAATAACAAAAGCTGAGAAGACAGCATCGGAGCAGATTTGCATAGACCCAATATGTCTGCTCGAACTATTGAAAAATGGTCCTTTATTTAAATGAGGTGTGAATTAGAGTGCGGATCGGGCCGCATTTTTCTGTCCGAGCCCGTACCGCATTCGACAGAGCAGTAACCGAATCCGGCCCGACAGGTATTAAGATATTTATGTCCGAGCACGACCCGAGCCAGACACAGTTAAAATCTCTTTTTTTTCGCATACTAATGACGCATGCGTTTGTTTGTGTGAAAAGCCCGCTTCTATTAAGCAACTGTAGGAAGGCATTCGGAAATGTCAACAGATGAGTGCATCAGCGCACAGGGGGCAACAAGCGCACGTTAACACAGGCGCACATATGTTCAACGCCTTATCGCGCTGATGTGACCATGCCCAACCCGAACGCGAACATCACTTCTAAATATCTGTCCGAACCCGGCCCGGCCCGTTGGGTACCGCAGGCTCCCAACGGGCTCGGTTCGGGTATCCATCCTCTAGTGTGAATCACCACTGGAGCCAAGCTGGGCTCTGAACAAAAGGTCTCTCTCACACTGACCAAAGTGGAATGCTTTATTTTGAACTAAGCTAGACAAGAGGCAGACAGACTATTAAGTCAGGAGACCCTGACAGTTTGTTGATCAGAGATAATAGGAACTTAATCAGTAAACAGGAAATAGGATATAAGTCTAAAATGAGACTAAAACTGTTGGGAAATTCATTTTCTTCTGCACTGTGTCTCACTCTTATCTAATCAGATGGTTTATGCATGGTACAGCCAACATTCCAGTGTTCCAGAGTGTTCTGTACTGATGTTAAGCGCAAGCATTCATTTGCTACAGCAGACAGTGATCGTCGAGGCCTCCTGTGAGGTTGCAGTATGCAGCACTTATTTCTGTCAAGCACAGATGACTGTTCCCTACATTCCCAGAGACACTGTGGCCAGGGTGCAGAGCTCATCCATCATGTTTAACAGCAGCTTCATGTCAGGAGTTATTGAAGACGTATTGCTGCATTATCTTTAAGACAGAAGCAGGATCTCACAGTGTGTGTGGGAATGTATATGATGCCATATTGGGGATGTGGACTACTCTGTGACCTCACTTTAGTACTACAAAAGTTATCTCTGACAATTAACTCAAGCTCTGAAACAAAAATAAGACGCTAACTTCGACATCGGCTACAGAGCTTCGTGCTACAGAGCGGCGGTTGATAGTTGTTTAAGCCGCGACAGAGCTTTGTCACGCCGGCGACAGACCTCCGTCACAGCTCGGTCGTATCAGCGGCAGTGAGTAGGTGTGTTTAGCCACTACAGAACTGTGCGACACCGGCTACGGTGGTCAGGTCAGCGCTAGTTGGTGGTTCAGCTACCCGAGCTGCCGATCGTTTCGGCGGAGATTACGGTTAAGTTTAGGCAAGAAAAAGTGGCCGTTATGCGGTGACGAAAGTTAAGTTTAAGCACCGAAACGACTAGTTAATTTTAGGAAAAATGTCGTGATTTGGATTAAAACACTCCCAAGGAACACTTGAAAGTCCTGTGTTTTAGCCGATTTGGGGGGGGGTGGTGCACAAAATTTCATTTGGGCAGGCATTGCCCCCCTATAGACCCCCATGCTTCCACCAGTGCACTCCTGTGCAAGATCCTTCATCCTCAAGCTAGTAGCCAGTCTTACAACACAAACAAATAGCCAGCTGCTCTCAGGATATGAAAACTGAATGAGTAATGATCCAGAGATTGAAGGAGACCTGTTATGCTTTTCTGTATTTTCTGTCATATCTATAATGTTACAATGTTGGATGTTCATGTTCCACGTGGCCAAACCTTCAAATAATAAGGTAAACATATTTGAAGAGACCCTATTATGTTTTTTGGATCCCCCCCCCCCCTCTTTTAGTGTGTTATATAGTTTTTTTTGTGTATGCAATACATATACAGCACTTTTTCTCAACTGCCTTAAATGGCTCGCCCACATTCCTGTTTGAAATTCCTCCATTAGTGATGTCACTGATTGAGAAAGCCAGCCCAGTTTTTCATATGTGTTGCCCATAGGTGCTGCCTGAGCAAGCGCAGCCCGCCCAGTGGCTTGTTTGAATTTGGTGGACCAATCACAACAGAGTGGGCCAGCTGACCAATCAGAGCAGACTGGGCTTGTCAGCAAGGCGGGGCCAAGAGCTCAGCTGAAGTGTTTCAGGTGGAGGAGCTGCAGCAAAGGACAGTATAAGAAACATAATCTGTTTTTTCAAAGCATGTAAACCTATTCTAGTAGACCCCAAAAGTACAAATATGATGCTGAAAAGGAGCATAATGGGGGCTCTTTGAAAGAAAAAAAACACTGTTAGCCAAAAAAAGTTTCAAAACTGTTCTGAACGCTCCGGTTTCAACAGTGTTTTTCTACTCTCTGCTTTGTATGATGTCATATCAAGCCGGTGTTCCATATACAGTCATCTCCTCCAGGCACGCTACTGCAGTGTTTACTTTACATACCCTGCTACATGTAGCTCAATGCTAAGAGACAGCGCTCCATCTCAGACAGAGGCGTGCAGGTGCAGCAGCCATGGGCAGTATGAGAAAAATACATGTAGAAACACAAAATACAAGTAGAAACCTGAAAACTGTCTAAAATAGGACTCCTTTAATGTACTGTATGGCTGGTGATATTCTCCACTTTTCTTTTTGTCAAGAAATCCAATTAAAAAGAACAAAACCAAGAATAACTTGACCCTGCTAACAAACACTGTGTGAATCCACACACGCGCAAACACACACACACCAAAAAATAAACTATGTATTTGTGTCATTGGGACTGAGTGCCACACACAAGGTATGTGTGTGTGTGTGTGTGTGTGTGTGTGTGTGTGTGTGTGTGTGTGTGTGTGTGTGTGTGTGTGTGTGTGTGTGTGTGTGTGTGTGTGTGTGTGTGTGTGTGTTTGCATGCATGTGTGTGCGTATGTGATGCCCTAAACAGAGTCCTAGCATGATGGCTGACCTTCACACTTTGTGTAGTGTGTCTGTTAGGAGACTCCTCTAATACAGACACACTGACACTGAAACAACAAAAAAGCCAAGAAATACACAGTGTTTAATCCAGCATGACCTCCTAAATATTCAAGAGGATTTAATGAAAGTAATGTTTGTCACCTCATGGTAATTTCCTTCAGTCAAGGTGACCCTACAATAAACAGTGAAATACTGAATGTTCTGTCTTTTAGGAAGCAGGGACGTAGCACAAAATCCTGGGCCCTGTAGAAAGACATTCTATATGGGCCCCTCCCCACATCCACAGCTATTCATTCTAGAATCTTTTTGGGCCCTCCTCATATGAGGGCCCAGGGTACTCAGTCACATTCCCATACAGCGTTTGTCAGCACTGCAACCGGTCATATTAGAAGGCAATTTGATTAATTTGGCATGCAGTTGACACAGTCATAATTTAATGCAAACTCAACTCCTGGCATTTCTCCTGGTGTTTTTCCACACTTTGGGAGAAGGACATAACGGGAGAAACAGGCAAACCACTTTAATAACTGGGATACATGTTTTACAGTATGTCTTGGTCAGGACTGTCACTACATGTCACTACATGTTTGATTTAAAGTGTGTGTTTCGAAGGTCATAGATGCGTCTGTGACCACAATGCGGGAGGAGAGGACCGGCTGTTACTCTATGTCTGTTTTTCGGACAGCCAGTCACAGAGACAGCATCAGCAGCCTGTGACCTGAGGCATGACTAAGCACTATTTTACACTTACCTAAGGGCAAAGCTGCAGAGGTCTGCACATGCACTCTTTACTTCCTGCTCCGCCCCCTCTGTCCTCTACCTCGGTCCATCTTGTTCACTTTATTTCCCTACGAGTAGTCCTCCGCTGCTGCGCTGCATCCATCTCAGTCATGTTTTATACAGCGATCCCCGTGGTCCTCCACTCAGTGCTCAAGGGATCCAGGATCCAGTGAGCACACCCAACCCAATGTGTCAGCTTCCTCAAGTAACAACGTGATTTATACTGTTGTTTCCGTACTGTAGGGACTTTGGTGGTGGAATTAGTTTTATGCCATTATGTTCTTTTCCAGATCCCTGCTAAAGAACTACCCTCTTCAGGCACTTCATCCCATCAGAAACATGGCTGCTACCATGGAAACATTATCAAAACAAAAGGAAGTCAAGTCAGACGTGCTGAGCCCTCCATCAGCCACAGTCCATGAGAATGTGTCTGCTGCTTGTGTGAACATGTATAATCTATATAAGCCAGGGATGGTTGTGTGTCAAAAATAGTGTGTTATAATACATTTTTTATAGTGGCCAAAAAGTATTCATTCAATTTAAAAGAAAAAAAAGAAACCTAACAGCAGCACTAAATCCCAAAATCAATTGTGCTAGAAATGTCCTCACTGTTGATATTTTCAGACGCCTTGGTTTATTTATCCTATCTACTGTTTTACACAGTAACACCGTCTAAGTATGGCTCGGAGCACCATCACTCCCTTCGCTACACCCTTCATCTTTCCTTCTCATCCAATATGTGCAGTGTATTTTAGGCCGGTGGCTTCATTTCTTACCCAGTAGTCTATATAAATTCCCGCTGGATGTTCCTCTTTTCCATCGGAGATCCGTCCCCTTCCTCTTTCTTTGTGTTGGCGTTCTAAACTTCTGAGGACTATGGTTAACTGCTCCTCAGATCTCTGCAGGGTAAATCCAGACAGCTAGCTAGACTATCTGTCCAATCGGAGTTTTCTGTTGCACGACTAACACTACTTTAAAACGTACACACGTTCCACCAAAACAAGTTCCTTCCCGAGGCTATTTTGCAGAGGCACCATGGCTCCGTCCGGTGCTTAGCGCTGCCCAAGACGATTGTGATTGGTTTAAAGAAATGCCAATAAACCAGAGCACGTTTTTTTCTCCCATCCCTGAATGCTGTGTGGACTAGCCAGACCTTCCTCCGCAGCACTGTGGAGGAAGGTCTGGCAATGCGAGACTACTACAGCAGAAAACCACCTTGCTATGACTCGGAGCACCATCACTCCATTCGCTACACCTTTCATCTTTCCTTCTCATCCAATATGTTCTTACCCGGTGACAGTCTCCTCCAGACAGCACTTCCTGGATGAAGACCGCGGGGCCGTCGGGCCGGTTGGAGCCCCCTCCTATGGTGATGCCCAGACCGCTGGATCGCGGCACTGAAATGAGCTGAATCACTCCTTCCCCTGGGTGACTGAGAACACACAGACACAGAAACACATGAGCCTCTGAAGGAAAGAAAAGGCCTCTATGGCATTACTGTCATACTTCTGCACAGTCACAGGCAGAGTGAAAGTTATAAATCATTCAATATTATTATTATTATTATCACTGATATATCTGTATTGGTCTATACATTGACTTCTAAGTAGGAAGAGATTGCAGTATAGATCTACCAAATATATGTTCGACATCATTCGTCAACTGTCTCCATTACATTCCACGGGACACTGCTTAATACATATATTGGACAAAATTCTTCAAAAATGTTTATGTAAGAAATGAATTTCAGGTGAAATATTGTTATCAGTTTTCTCTTTGTTTTTTTTTACTCTCAGCCTAAACAATCCAGTAATGCTCGGGATCTAGATCAAGGGTCAGGGTTGTACACCAGATGGCTGAAGCTGAAAAATACAGCTGATTTCTTCTGATTTTCGAGTCCAGTGTTGTAGTAATCGAGATCGGTCTTGGTCTCAAGACCGGTCTTAAGACCACTTTTTGAAAGGCTGGGTCTCGTCTCAGAATCGATGGCATGTTGAGGACTCTGGATTTTATTTCAAGACCACAACTGCAGGGATTTCGCTAAATTGCCTGTGCATTGTCTGATTTATGCCTATGTGTTAAACACTTGCAAATGCAACCAATAACTTGACGTATATCTAATTTGAAATCAGTTACCATAAATTAAATTAAATTAAATGAATGTAGCCTACTGGCAGTCTGGCACACGTGGGCGCTCAGTGGGTCCTCGGTATTTCCCGTGGGTGCTCGAGCTCCGGAGCACCCACGCTCCCAACAAAGTCAATGCGGGAGACAGGAGAAGAATTTCTGGCTGTCTTACACAAATCTGGTCTTGGTCTTGACTCCGTCTCATCCTGTCTTGGTCTTGTCTCGGTCTCAACCCCTAAAGGTGCTGACACACTAAGCCGACGGCCGACCGTTGACAGAAAAGCCAGTCGAGATGATCAGTCGCGTCCGCGAGGTCCAAAAAACTGCCTCGGAACACACTGAGGCGACACCGACTTGAGAAACGTAATACGTCTCCATAGCAGCAGGCGGCGCTACGCTGTATTGTTGCCCAAGAAATGAAAACCAGCAGCTGATTGGACGAACGCGTCACATGGGTTTGTTTTCTCCGGAAATTCAAAGCCAGACTGTCATGGCAGCTGTTCAGAATACGATCTCATATTGTACTAAAATAGTTCACTGAAACATGTTTCTGAAAACATTTTAAGCGAGAAATAGGCCATGCAGTTCCTGAATCTGTCTTCATTTCAGATCGACAAAGGTCAGTTTAAAAGATTTTCGTCAGATTTTGAGAGACTCTAGTCACCTCATTCCGCTCCCAATTTCCGGGTGAGTCCCGACTGCCCTGCCGCCGACTGAACATGTCAGGTTGGTTGGTCTCGGTTTAAGTGGTCTCGACTACAACAATGCCAGAGTCATCACAATACAAAAAGCTTTTTGCACTCCGAGTGCAAAGAACAGCAAACTGACAATGTTTTGGAGAGTGACCAATTTGAATTTGGAATGATTTGGATTTGAAATTAAGATGTAAAACATATACAGAAGTAAAATATCCAAATATTTTAAATTGCCATTATTGAAAGTTTATCAGCACATAAATATAATTTTTATTTTAAATTATAATAAATAAATAAAAATAAGTAATTCACTTTATTTTTACTATTATTGCCACTGTCCATCATACTAACTGCTGTAATTATTAAGAATCATATTTCTCCATATCAGTATATCTGTATCAGTGTCTCTGTGTCCCAACTGGCAGCATCAGATGGCCACCCACCAATAGTCCGGTTCTGTCCAAGGTTTCTGCCTCTTTAAAGTTTTTCCTTCTGGGTCTTGTATTTTAATTGAATTAAATAAATGAAGTGTTAGTTTAGACAGGCTGACGTTTCTGCTGACCTTAGCTTTCATGGCTGCTGTTCTGACTGATATGCTTTAGGGTTAGTATTTGCTAAACTTCCCAACTCAGTCTCCAAACGAGAGGAGAGCAGCGGGATGGTTGATGGGAATCCTGTACAGATGAATCTCACCTGAGGGAGCGCAGCATGGGCCCACCGTTGTTGTACATGTTCTGAGAGCCCGCTGGGCTCAACAGCAAAGGACTCTGGGAGCGAGACGAGGAACCAGATGATGTACTTTCCAGGTAGCGGCCTCCTTTGGAATGGCAAGAAAGAACAAAAACACAAAATAGACAGAGTGTCATTTAACCTGTGCTTTGCAAGGAGGTGTAAAATCAACATGTCAACATGGTACAAGAGATGGCTTTAGATACATATTTAAATAATTACTTACACTGGATAAGTTATTATTTAGATGAAGGGCAGTAAGCAAACATGATGTTCTCTTGATATGTGTTATATAAGGAAATAAGGGAAGGGAATAAAAATGTTATACAATTCAGAAATACTGTAGTACTGTAGTCTTCAACAATTTGCTGCTGGCACTGAGGCTCTCCACTGAAAAAAATGTTTGTTCCTGTTAAACCTTTCTTAAGCCTGAGTGACTCTAAGCACTGAATAATACCCAATATGCTGACCAAACCAACTGTGCGGTAAACCTCTGCTTTCTCTCCTGTCCTCAGATTCAATCTTCAATCTTGTACACCAAGATGTTTTACACTTGATTTTTTTCAAGGCTGAAAACTGTAGCATTTTGTAGCGCTTCTTTTGGTGGAGGAGCTGAGCCAAGGACATGGGCCATTTCAGTTCATAACATGCTGCGTGTGATTAGGGTTGGGTACCAGAACCCGGTGCCAACGCCCGGTGACAATGCAGATTTCAGTGCCACTCAAATGCCTGCGCTGCTCTCTGGTGCTCCGAAACTGACTTTACACTTGGCAGCAGGTAACTTTAGCCTACCGTTAGCTAGTAGCTGGATTAAACACGGTTAAAGAAGTTAGGAAACAACACAGACAGGACTTAATGGTGCCTTCTTTTACTACTCATGAGCTCACGGTACATTCAAGTGCACCTCAAGAAACTCAAGCTGTTGTTGTAGTGACCCTTGTGCCATTTGGTGGTTCTTCTTTGTGTTGTTTTACAACTGGTGAAATAAGTTATTATTACATTTTCAATAAATCCTTTAAAATTTGACCATATGGACTTAGCAATAAACAAGCTGTTCCTTAATGTCGCCAACTTTTGTTTTGTGTTCGCTCGCGCTCTCTCGTTTTTGTAGTGTAGTTAAGTATTGGTTCTAGTGCTGCTCCCTCTTAGTCGATTAGTCGACTGATCGGTCGTTTTGGTCTTAGTCAACTTAGATTTCTTTAGTCGATTAGTCACGTTTGATGCTTTTTTCATGCTGAATGACTTATTTCCAAGAAACGTACGAGCACATCTCTGGTAAACACAAGAATTAAAGTGGTGCTTTTGCATGACTCTTTGCAGAGAAACTCAGATTTACAGATCTGTCGATTAAATCGACTAATTGATTAGTCGATACAATTGAATCAGTGTTAGTCGACTAAGATTTTCTTCAATCGAGAACAGCCCTAATTGGTTCAGACACTGTTTAGGCACCGCCACCCTTTTAAAAGTATTGTTTTAGCACCGGTATCGGAAAAAACCCAAACGATGACCAACCCTATGTGTGATTTTCCAGTACATTTTCAGAGGTGGTACCAGGTCTATTTTGCAAGTCACTAGTCAAGACCAACAATGCCTAGGCCAAGAAGTCTCGAGCTTAGAGTCAAGACAAGACCAACAAGTACCAAGTATGGGACTCAAGTCCAAGTCATTGGGTCAATACCTCTGGTATACTTTGAACTTTATAACACTTCATCTTTAGGAACGTTAAGCTGCAATCCATAGCTTTCTACATGCTGTCAGCTTTGAACTACACAAACGATGGTAGCTTTGGCCTTTCTTCAGCTGCCAGTCCACTCCATCTCGCCCCACAGCTTTCTGACGATGATGGATTAGAGGAGGGTGTAGCTGACAATTACTCGAACTTTCCCAAACCTACAATCAGACACTCGCAACTACTTTAAGATTGGGCAGCTGTGCGGAGGTGAGAAAGGTGCCAGGGTTTGAATGTCTCCCTTAACTCTCTTTTTTCACAACCATTTCTGTCACTTTTTATGTCCCCTCCAGGGCAGACTGCCTGAAAAGTGTGCCGTCATCTCTACGTTTAAACGATTATTGCCTCTTCCCCATCTCTACGACGACCGACTCTTCTCCCCACCTTCCAGCATGGGTGTTAGCAACCACTAGAAACCCTTTTGATTTCCAGCAGGGTCAGACAACACGTCGTACAAACTAATTCTCCTGAAGCATAACCCGGCCTTTACAGTACATAATCTCACCTTGTCATCTTTGAGCGTATATAGAGCCAACCACAGTCAGTTTCAGTGTTTTACCATACTTTAAACATAACAGATTTCATCTTTATATCAACATGATAAATCCATGTACCCTCATTCTGGAGATGATGTATATATGGAGTCAGATCACTCTCAATATTAATGATTATTCTTAATTGTCACATACACACAGTACAATGTAACGACATTTTATTTCTGTTTAACCAAGTTAACCTAGTATTAGGAGCAGGGGACAGCTATATATATATATACACACACACACACACACACACACACACACACACACACACACACACACACACACACACACACACAAAACACACAACAAAAAAAAACACACACACACACACACACACACACACACACACACACACACACACACACACAGCATCCGGGGAGCAACTTGTGGTTCAGTGTCTTGCTCAGGGACACTTTGACATGTGGCCAGAGGGACTGAAATGCCAACCTTGTGGATATGGGGCGACCACTCTACCTCCAAGCCACAATGAGTCTCTCCACAGTTTTTTTTAAAAACGTATAAAATAAGTTTGTAGGGACAAAGAAGAAGAATCCACGCCAGGGTTGAGGGAGGTCAGGGTGGGCGATTCTCATTTACATATTGACCAGATTGTCCGTATTTAATGTTTTATTTGTTTGTACCGGTATCTGTCTAGTCCATGACAATGTCCTGTATAAATGTGCCGGAATTGTGTTCAACATTCTATGTTGCTGCAGAACATGAACCTGCTGGAAACCAGTTTATAAAACTGAGCCAGGCCCGTTTATTGTAAATTGTTGCTTTTAAATTTTCCTGTATAATAAATGAAATGAAATGTAATGAATTTTTTAGTTGCGAATCCTTCTGTGTGCAGTCATTAATACTGAGATGGATCCGACCCCACAGAAGCACCTTGATGCATCGACACCATCCCCTGCTCAGAGCACACAAGACTGCTCATGTGCTGAAGCCGTGTTTTAACAAATCTGTACCAGCTGGCTGCCTTCCTCCCCACTGAAACAGATGTTGGCAATTGTGTAATGGACAACTGCACTTGTCATAAGCCATTTTTAAAGGCAGACTTGCTCCATCTACCCTACAGGCTTAGTACTCTGTCAAATATAGAAAAGGTCCTGTTTTTGTTTTACATTGAACTGTACGATGATGCCATTTAGGCATTGTTTGGCATAAAAGACACGTTGTACAGGAGTCCGGAAATTGTATTTCACATTTACGTTTCCAAGTGCAGGAGGTATGCCCACATCGGATTACAGTTACTGCTTGAGGAAAAAAGGTAGTAGTAAGTAGGGATTTGCCTACCTTGCTGTATGGGAGAGTTGCGCGTTGATCCTGTGCTACCATTGGATCCATACTTATCCAGCAACTCAGCAAATTCTTTCCTAGTCAGGGAAACCACAAGAGAAACATTACTGGGATAAGAGTTTAGGATTTAACATAATATACATGCATTAGTGGTTATACTAAGATGTACAACATTCATTAGATCATTACAGTGCTTACATTTCTAATAGTGGCAGCTATTAAGCAGCAAGGTATTTATATATAAAATAATATATAATATAATAATAATATATATAATCAGACAGCCAAAATTGGATCTTTGGAACAGACCATATTGTGTGAATGAATAAACTGAATGCACACTAAAATGCACACCCTGTTTTTCGCACAATACCTACAATATCTATATCTGCATATCACACATGTCACGTAGAAGGCACAGCAGTCTTTTTTATCACCACGGTTTTGGGCAGGCCATTAAAGCAATAAAAATAAATGATTGTAACTTTGAGTGTTCATTCATTTCTCTGCGTAACACCTTGTCTCAAAACAACAATATGATATCCCCTGTGGATGATGATTTGAATATGCCGTTTCTAAGCAGATTATGATAAACCGTTACACTGGCTCCGTGGTAAGTAAGGACACAAATTGTTCTTGGTCAGCACAAACTGATTAGACAACCTCAGGATGCAACTCTTTCATAACAGCAGCAGCAGATGATTGGTCGATTCGATTCACACTGAAATGACGGGACATCATCTGAGGGGGGGGGGGAGCCGTGACACCGTGTTGGAGAAAGATCAACGACATAGAACGCCACCGGCAAGCCTCGGTACTTGATAACCACAGCGTTAAGAAAGGGATAGAAATCCCCACAGACAGCACCAAAAGTGAAGGGATTACTAACAAGATGATGGAGTTCATCACGTTCAGCCGTTTCAGATTTAGATATAGAGATACTTTATTGACCCTGCAAGGGGAAATTACGTTTTTTCATTCTGTTGTTACAAGTGGTGGAATGGAATGTAACTAAGTACATTTACTCCAGTACTGTACTTAAGTCCAAATGTTGAGGTACTTGCACTTTACTTGAGTCTTTTCTTTTCATGCCACTTTCTACTTCTACTCCGCTACATTTCAGAGAGAAATATTGTACTTTTTACTCCACTACATTCATCTGACAGCTTTAGTTACTTTCCACATTTTCTGCACACAAAACACAGGTTTACAAGTTTATAAAATCTGATGTTTTTATTATAAATGAAACTAGCCAACAATATAACGGCCTACAAGTCCAGCTGAAATTATTAGACCGTTAAACACACAACTGGTTGGATCCTTCGCACTGGACGACGGTGGCCTAGAGGTTAAAGAAGCGAGCTTGTAACTGTGGAGGTTTGTCGGTTCAATCCCCAGACCGACCGGATAAAATCTGGGTGGGGAAAGTGAAAGAGCAGCGCTCTCACCTCGCGCTTACTGCACTAGATGACTACTACTACAGTAGGGCTGTAATGATCTGCGATATCAAACCGAAAGCTGTAAGGCAGAATCGCAACTCCCAGAGTTATCCTTCCCGTCCAGCTCACAAGATCAAGTTGCATTTTAAGCTCCCCTTTTTTTCTACTTGTGGAGAGCTACGTGACACGTGAAACTATATCGATGAGGACCGGCAAGTTAAACCTGGCCGTCCAGGCGAGAGTATACCAGGCAGACACGCAGCTGACAACCTGCGGGTGGAAGCGGGGGAGACAGGCTCGGACATGGCCGCTGTGGACTTGTGTCAGTCCTGCAAGCGGTTTCAGGAAAGTGGCTGCGTGTGTCCGACAATGCACAGAACATCAACACCGGTACAAGCCTACAGCTGTCCGCCGACACTGAGTGCGGAAAGTGTGTCAGAGCCTCCCGGACCGGTGAACTGAGACTCCGTTGTCGGTTAACGGTTAATGATCGCTTAACCAATCATTCACGCCTTTATTTTCAGATTAGACTACTGTAACGGTGTCCTTACAGGTCTTCCTAAAAAATCAGTCAGACAGCTGCAGCTGATTCAGAACGCAGCTGCTCGAAGGAAAGCGGATCACATCACTCCAATTTTAAAGTCTCTACACTGGCTTCCTATGCCCCAAAGAATAGATTTCTAAATTCTTCTGCTGGTTTATAAGTCGCTAAATGGTTTAGGGCCAAATTACCTTTCGGATCTACTTGTGAACTATGAACCGGAGAGGCCTCTAAGATCATCAGGGACAGGTTTGCTTGCCATCCCCAGAATCAGAACAAAAAAGGGGGAAGCAGCGTTCAGTTTCTATGCACCACGTATCTGGAACAAACTTCCGGTAAACTGTAGATCGGCACCCATGCTCAGCTCTCAAGGCTGAAGACCTTTCTTTTTGATACTGCCTATGTTTAATTCTTTGAACTAGTATTATTTGCACTAGTATTGGGAATTTTATTCTTTTATAATCTATTTTAAGTAACGGTTTTAATTTTGTATGAATTGTTTTAATTTTGTATTAACTATTTTTAATTATGTATTAATTTTTCATTAATTTCTAACTGTGTTTTAATGTTTTATGTAAAGCACATTGAATTGCACCGCTGCTGAAATGTGCTATACAAATAAAATTGCCTTGCCTTGCCTTAACATTTTATTTCATTGTGCTTTCATTTGGAAGGCTGGCTGCCAAAAAAATCACCACTTACTAGCTAATTAATTGGCCTGAGTAAAAAACTAGCTATCAGTAAACAGAAGGTAGGGGCTGGTGGCTGGTGTGTGCGCCAGTGTTTATGCGTTTGTGTGTCGGCCTGTCCCCGAATTTGGCGGCTGGCGAGTGCGAATTTCGGACGCTGCATAGTGATGTGAAACTGTAGCCATTTAAATTTACTTTGTAAATGTAAGAAAACTTGACTGAAGAAGAATTTTCAAAAGGTTTTTGATTCAACACACCGCACGACTCTACATTTTTCAAGAGAATAGGGAGAATTTCTACACCATAACGTGATCAGAGTTCCTTTTAATTACTTTTAAAGGATCTCACAGTTGGCAAGCTAGAAGCTAGTGCTAAGCTAGTTCTGACTTGTTTTTAAAAGAAGTAGAGGAAATCTATGGATGGGGGGTGGGACAGACAGACAGCCAGACAGGCATAATCCCCCTCCCTCTTCCCTCCACTCTCCTCCTGTAGTTAAAGCACAGAGCACAGATTAACACACAGGGCTGATCTCGTCAGCAGCACATCTCTAGGTTAAGCTCTCTCAACCAGGGCTGCACAATATAACAATATAACAGGGTTTTTTATCGCCATCGCGGCTGGCGCAATAAACACATCGCAAAAAGGCTGCGGCATATCGCAAAATACACTCAGAGATTTTTTGTGTTAGTTGAAAGGAAATATCAGCCGAAAACTGCACTTCAGCATTCTTTTTAGTGGTTCCTTTAAATTCAATTCAATTTGTTCAATAAAAGATTGCTGGAAATGATTTCCTTTCATTTGTCTTAAATTCAACAAGCAGTTATTACAACTTGCATTTATCGCGAGTAATATCGTTATCGCCATATTCAACAACGTTCTACATATTGATCCGGCCAATAAGTCCTCAGTGTGCTGCTGGTGTTTGTGTCCCAGAGCTATTTCCACCTTTAACTTCTCATTTCTGGCACGCGTCCTCTCCAACAACTGAGCCGAGTCCTGCCTGTGTCAGTCTTGTCACGGAGGATTACACTTAGAGGCAGAAAATACCACACACTTTCGGAAATATCAGGGCTGACACGTTCATGTGCAACGAACGGTCCTGCTCCTTTAAATATGCAAATCCACTACTACCTTTAGTCAACTTACAACTGAGGATCATGTTGTCTGAAGTGGATTGGAGGGAAATGAGGCCTGTGATGCTGACAGCTGGCACTGACCTTGTTTTTACCAAAACTGGTTGTGCTCAGATTAGAAAGCTGGTTGAACACTAATACTACCGGCCTCTGCCATCAGTAATATCAGTGTCGCCATGTCAATACTGCTGTTCATGTCATATATATATATATATATATACACACACACACACATATATATATATATATATACAGTGCCTTGCGAAAGTATTCGGCCCCCTTGAACGTTTCGACCTTTTGCCACATTTCAGGCCTCAAACATAAAGATATAAAACTGTAATTTTTTGTGAAGAATCAACAACAAGTGGGTCCCAATTATGAAGTGGAACGAAATTCATTGGCTATTTCAAACTTTTTTAACAAATAAAAAACTGAAAAAGTGGGCGCGCAAAATTATTCAGCCCCTTTACTTTCAGTGCAGCAAACTCTCTCCAGAAGTTCAGTGAGGATCTCTGAATGATCCAAGGTTGACCTAAATGACTAATGATGATAAATAGAATCCAGCTGTGTGTAATCAAGTCTCCGTATAAATGCATCTGTTCTGTGATAGTCTCAGAGGTCCGTGTAAAGCGCAGAGAGCATCATGAAGAACAAGGAACACACCAGGCAGGTCCGAGATACTGTTGTGGGAGAAGTTTAAAGGCCGGATTTGGATACAAAAAGATTTCCCAAGCTTTAAACATCCCAAGGAGCACTGTGCAAGCGATAATATTGAAATGGAAGGAGTATCAGACCACTACAAATCTACGAAGACCCGGCCGTCCCTCTAAACTTTCAGCTCATACAATGAGAAGACTGATCAGAGATGCAGCCAAGAGGCCCATGATCACTCTGGATGAACTGCAGAGATCTACAGCTGAGGTGGGAGACTCTGTCCATAGGACAACAATCAGTCGTATACTGCATAAATCTGGCCTTTATGGAAGAGTGGCAAGAAGAAAGCCATTTCTTAAAGATATCCATAAAAAGTGTTTAAAGTTTGCCAAAAGCCACCTGGGAGACACACCAAACATGTGGAAGAAGGTGCTGTGGTCAGATTAAACCAAAATCGAACTTTTTGGCAACAATGCAAAACGTTATGTTTGGCGTAAAAGCAACACAGCTCATCACCCTGAACACACCATCCCCACTGTCAAACATGGTGGTGGCAGCATCATGGTTTGGGCCTGCTTTTCTTCAGCAGGGACAGGGAAGATGGTTAAAATTGATGGGAAGATGGATGGAGCCAAATACAGGACCATTCTGGAAGAAAACCTGATGGAGTCTGCAAAAGACCTGAGACTGGGACGAAGATTTGTCTTCCAACAAGACAATGATCCAAAACATAAAGCAAAATCTACAATGGACTGGTTCACAAATAAACATATCCAGGTGTTAGAATGGCCAAGTCAAAGTCCAGACCTGAATCCAATCGAGAATCTGTGGAAAGAACTGAAAACTGCTGTTCACAAACGCTCTCCATCCAACCTCACTGAGCTCGAGCTGTTTTGCAAGGAGGAATGGGCAAAAATGTCAGTCTCTCGATGTGCAAAACTGATAGAGACATACCCCAAGCGACTTACAGCTGTAATCGCAGCAAAAGGTGGTGCTACAAAGTATTAACTTAAGGGGGCTGAATAATTTTGCACGCCCAATATTTCAGTTTTTTATTTGTTTATTTGTTTTTTAAAGGTTTGAAATATCCAATAAATTTCGTTCCACTTCATGATTGTGTCCCACTTGTTGTTTATTCTTCACAAAAAATTACAGTTTTATATCTTTATGTTTGAGGCCTGAAATGTGGCAAAAGGTCGAAAAGTTCAAGAGGGCCGAATACTTTCGCAAGGCACTGTATATACATATATACACACACACACATATATATATACATACATACATACATACATACATACATACACACACACATTTTTGAGTGGATACATTTGCCTTGTTATTTATTTGTTATGTGAACAATTTATAATTAATCAGAAAACTGGTGTGTGGTAGCAGGTGAGTAAAGCCTCCGGTGCATTTGGACCAAAGACTGATCGAGTAAGTTTACATGCACACTAAGGCAACATTTACATTGCTACATTTTGGTTTAAAAAGGAATATCTTCTGCTACGAGTGTTTCCCCCTCTCATTCCCCCCTGCTCTGGCGTTTCCCCTCTCATTCCCCCTGCTCTGGCGTTTCCCCTCTCATTCCCCCTGCTCTGGCGTTTCCCCTCTCATTCCCCCCTGCTCTGGCGTTTCCCATTCCCCTTCTCATTCCCCCCTGCTCTGGCGCTTTCCGTTTCCCCTCTCATTCCCCCCTGCTCTGGCGTTTCCCCCTCTCATTCCCCCTGCTCTGGCGTTTCCCCCTCTCATTCCCCCCTGCTCTGGCATTTCCCCTTCTCATTCCCCCCTGCTGTGGCATTTCCCCCTCCCATTCCCTAACATTACCATGGCAACCACCAGCAGTGGGCGGAGTCTCCACGCTGCCTCCTGTTTATGCCCAGTATACCAGAATGTTGATGAGATATGAGGTTCGGACAGAGATTAGTTCTTCTACTGGAGATAAAAACACTTGGTGAACAGAGATCACTTTTGGCTCAAAACTCTGCTTAAAAAACAAAATGTAGCAATGTAGATGTAGCCTAATATTCCACTATTATTCTGAATATGAAAATATTCCGAATTGGATACAGGTCATGTAAACTGCATATTCCATTTCCATATTCGGAATAAGGCCTTTTTCCAAATTTAGCATTTTCCGATTAAGACATGTGGGATATGCCGACGTTACTCAGGTTTTAGAAGCATTCTTTGGACATGTATACAGCGCATTCTGAATATGCGTCCACATGACTCCATGTTCAAACGTGGAGTCATGTGGACTGGCAGGTACACTCGTTCACTGGACAGCTTTGGTGAGGTCATCCTGCATCATCAGAGCTACATGGACCCACAGGAGATGATTCAAGTGATTGACAGAACGTTACTAAACCTGATGTGGTTATTCACAGAGAATGAGTATACGAGACATGTGCTTACTTTGCTTCCTCGTCTCTGGCTATGAGAAGGCGCATTAGATTGGTTGCAGAGGCGGCTCGCAGGATGTCCACAGCTCTGTGAAACCAAAACACATTCTTATTACAAAGTCACCTCAGTCAGCCATGTGGTTAAAGCAATGACTCTTAACTGGACTACCTTTCACTTGTGACCCCCACTAGACTGTCTCCGTTCACCTCCAGGATCTGGTCCCCTGGCATCAGGTTTCCTGTCACAGGGCAGAGAAAGTTCTTTAGTACACAGTGTAGGTATTGTTGTGGGATTTCCAGCTTACGAACTCATGCTATGTAAGTTGTAGCCTATATCGACAACGTTTTTCATTTGTGTTGGCGTTCTAAACTCCGGTGGATTTCTGAGGACTATGGTTAACTGCTCCTCAGATCTCTGCAGGGTAAATCCAGACAGCTAGCTAGACTATCTGTCCAATCTGAGTTTTCTGTTGCACGACTAAAACGACTTTAAAATGTACACGTTCCACCAAAACAAGTTCCTTCCCGAGGCTATTTAGCAGAGACGCCGTGGCTCAGTCCGTCACGTTTTTCTCCCATCCCGGAATGCTATGTGGACTAGCTACACCTTCCTCCACAGCGCTGTGGAGGAGGGCCATGTGTAGTCATTGAGAATGAACAGAAAATATCATCTGTTATTGAGCAGTGGTGAATGTGTACAGATGGTGCTCTGCTTTTCTAACTGCAGTCCAAATGCCCTGCAACTTTACTTTGAATGAAAAAATCTCACAAACAAAAGCTGTCAAGATTTTTGAGGATTAACACCCCCAGATATGTGCCCTATATCCATCATTTATGGCAATTTAAAAGAAATGTGAAAACTTTATGATCCATTTCTGTGGTGCACACACCTAAAAAAAAAAAAAAGACTGTCGTATTTTGTAGAGCAGCTCTCCGCGGAGCAGACGCAGCCCTACGCGCTGCTCTCATGTCCGAGGTCGCCAGTTTCATAGATCATAGTGGAAGCGTCGTGTTGGAACATCCGCTCCATGTACGTTACAGGTGCAATGTAGCCTGCCCGTAACATTCACTTCAATTCTATTCTTTATAATTTCATCTAAGCTGTTCTACATGAAAAGACATACAGAGGGATGTTTACTAAATATTTGCAGGTGCTATATAGGTGCTAAACAATGTGTGGTTTCATGCAATATGTATTTTAAGGCATTCCTGTAAAATATGATATATGGGAGGAGGGAATGGAAATAGCCGCTGCACCTGATTTCTTACTGCTGACCAAAAACACAAATGAAGAGATTTATTCAGTACACAGTTCCCTTACTAAAGATTTGAGCTCACAACCACAACCCCAGACAAAATAGCAGCAAAGCTATTTATAGCTAGCTGCATTTTCACATGACTCTACCTTTCTGTTTCCTGCACCCTGCATATTTCTCCTGACCAGCACCTCCGGTCCAGTGGAATATGCTTAAAGCTACCAGTAACTTTACATTATATATCATTTAGCTGACGCTTTTATCCAAAGCGATTGCCACAATTGCTATATATCAGTGGTTGCACGCCTCTGGAGCAACTAGGGGTTAAGTGTCTTGCTCAGGGACACATTGGTTGATGTATCACAGTGGGAATCAAACCCAGATCTCCCACACCAAAGGCATGTGTCATATCCACTGCGCCATCACCACCTAAGTATTAGCATATTTTGTATCTAATCTAAACAGAAATAACTTCATTAAAAAAGTTTAAAAAGTGTTTTACCAAAACTTTCCCCCCAGTGATTTTTCAGAAGTAATTCAATCACTTGACACAAGAAGCTATTTCTCCAATATCTCCTCACATATGGCCTGCTTCTTGCAACAAGCTTAGTAAATATGTCCTGAGGAGTGTAGGAAATTGCTAAAGGTTCCAAGAAACATCAACAATGACACACTCCATACCTGATTCTTCACTCTAAATCACGTGTCAAACTCAAGGCCCGCGGGCCAAATCTGGCCCGTTGCAGATTTAGATCCGGCCCGTGTATCAATTTGGGTTCACAATAAATTTTGTCCCACCTAGTTGTGCGCCAAACCAAAAACACAGGAAAGTGTTTTTGAAACTGCAATTACCTGACATTCAAAGCAGAATTTGTCAGATTTGCCGACTCTGAGACTCAGTAATTCCCCCAGAAGCAGAGTTTTCATATTCAGGCTGTGAAACAGGTTGTTGTTAAAGCAACAGCATGTAACTTTTAGCGTGGGAAAAGTTACATAGTGTTGCTTTAAAAAAAAGAGGTATCATTGTTTTGCTTGATTTGCTAAATTCTATGATGGCTAAGGAACTCTTTTGATGACTTTTGCAGGGCTTCATGTCTACAAAAATGCCACAAAAAGCGTACAAAAATGTCGGAAAAAGCAACAAATTTACAAAAAAGGTGACAAATGTCTGAGAAATCCACAAAAACAAGAAAAATGAGGAAAAAAACTACCAAAATGTTTTTTTAAAAGTGACATGCAGTAACAAAAGCACGTCAATAAACTCTACATGTCTGGCCCTTGGTGTGACTCTCTTTTTCCTCTGTGGCCCCTAGTGAAAATGAGTTTGACCCCCTGCTCTAAATGAACCTGGTCACCATTTAAGAACGTATGCTCAGGTTTTAAATTTGAACTTCACTGATGTGAGAAACACCTCATCTCTGTATGAAAATATCTGGCAAAATCTGTTTCCATCTAAGCAAACAACATGCTATTATGACTAGGGCTGCACTATATATATATATATAAAATGTATTTATTTATTTTTTTAAATCATCATCGCAATATCAACTGGCGCAATAAACACATCGCGAAAGGCTGCGACATATCACGATAGACCCAAAACAGATGTTTTGTGTGAGTTGAAAGAAAATATCAGTAGAAAACGACAGCACTTAATCTAACTGTCATTCTTCTGTCTTCTTCTGTCACTATATTCCCTTTGTTTCAGGGACGTATTAGAAGTTTGGGTTTGTTTACATGAAGCTGGGCGCGACCGCCTCCGTTACACAAATATCCGGCGCGTCTACTGACGCAACCATGTTTTCAGTGTCCGAAATCTCATTCTGTCTCTCAAAACATAACGTTATGTGATCTGCTAGTCTCGAAAGCAGTATCGATAAGCTCGGGCCTTACTGAATTTCAGGTTTTGAGAAATTTGGAACCCGGGTCCAGGTCTCGAGACCTGTCCCTAATAATAGCCAGGAGTTTGAGGATTACATGGGGTCTTTGTTATTTATGGAGGATGGGTGAATGTGGAGGGAGATAATAGGACACAGCACCCTGTCAGAGCTACAGTATTGTACTGCCTCTGCGTATTTTTTGCACTTCTTTGCCTTCTTTGGAGAATAGTTACCATCGAAGTAATAAAAGTACGCCTGGGACATGATGAGAAGAACACGGCCCTTCAGAGGATCCAGGACTTACCATCACTTGATGCAAGGCCACCTGGTAAAATCCGTTTGACGTAGACTCCAAACTCCTCTCCGGTTAGCTCCTTCACTCCGCCAATCACTTTAATCCCTGCAGGGAGGAGAAGGACAATCACTTTTTAAGATTGTCAATTTTCATTTTGCAATCCGTCGTTCTGTAGATATCAATGACAGTGACTAGAGAGACTAACGATTAATTAATTGTGTTCAGGATTTCAAGATTTTATTTCATGACATTCCTGCCTGCTCTGGACCGCACAGCGGCAAATACAATAGTCAACTTCAATAATTCTGTATATAATCCAGGTGTCTTTCCACTAATCTCCCACTATAGAGTTTTATACTGTGACAGTATGTAAGTCACCACTACATTACTACAGTCCATAGCACTACTTCAGGTTGCACAGGAAAAAATGCATACATTCCAAATGGAACAAATGCTAATTACAGTACATAAATGAATAATAATAACTTGGTACAGATGGGATTTGAAATATTGTGATCTCAAGGGCGGCAGGGGTGTGGGGGGCATATGTCTGCAGCTGCCATTGGATTGGCATATTGCTGACAGAAGTAATAGGAGGGTCACATAAGTAAACCTTTCAAGGAGCACAAATGTTTTGATTCACTGCAGGCCTGGCAATTTCAAGAAGTAGATTTCTATAAACTATATTCATATATACATTCAGCCATTTATACACTCTAAGAAATAAATCCGTAAAAACAGCTTTTATATAACCGAACTTGGTTTTTAAGGAGGTTTTTAAGTGTTTTATTCACACCCGTCCCGGGCGTTGCGTTTTAACCCAAACCTAACCATAACTTGTCGAATGACACTTAATAAAAGAAGCGTTATGTCATAAACGTTTGTGACACGTTCATGACAGTATCTACTGTATGGTGGTAGGTATAAGGATATACTGTAATGTGATCATACTTGTCATGTTTGATGTGTTTCTGTTTGATGTGTGTTTTTTTTGTACTTGTACATCGTTCATATATATAACGGTTATGTTGAACCTGTGTGTTCACTTCTTGAATGGAACTGCAACAGGTAGGTCATCCAATCAAATCGAAGCATTGACGGCAATGCTGCTGCCAGTTCTACCGTTGTTTACCTTTTTTCTTCTTCTTCTTCTAGTCCGTAGAAAGAGCAACGTCGGTAGCCTTTGCTCTTTAGCACCACCGCCGTTCAGGAGAAGACTGCAACTAGTGTTGCGACCACCAGCACGGGTATAAATGGTTTTTTTCATGACACACATTTTCACAAATCGCACCATGGGCCTATCCATTCTACTAACACGCATTCCATCACTGTTAATTAAGTGAATACATTGAACGGACTCAAGCCTAGCTGGTAAAGTCTGCCTTATTGGCCTATTTGATCAGGGCTCCTTCAGTGTGAGACTGTTGTCGGCCTGTTAGAGACAAAATGGAGAAGCTAATTGGGTCTGCAGCGAAGTGGTGCATGTTAATTATCGCCTGTTGGAAAAAATGGGGTTATAAAGTTCCCTCTCTCAGTCCTCCCTCCCTTCTTACTCTTCTCGGAGGAAAACGGTCTCTTGTTCTTTTGTTCAGCTTCAAAGTACTCTCCTCCCACCCCCCCGCCTATCATCAGATAAGAAAAACATCATACTAATGCGTACGCAGCTGGAGCAAATAGAAAAAAGGCATGCCTTTGTCCCTCCTGTTCAGCTTCACATTTTGTTTTCCAAATTATGATTTCCTGCTCAGCATGCACCAAGGGCATGTTTGCTTCCCAAGGATTGAATGTTCCAACACGTTCAAGACCTTCAAGGCGATGAAAAAGGCACAGTTGAATCTAAAAATGGGTTCTAATACCCCAGATGATACAGGAACATAAAAAAATAAAAATAACATGTTTATTTAAACCACACAGTCATTTCTGGACATCAGGAAAGTGAAAAGTGCCTCCTTAAAGCCCGCTCTGCAAAGAAAACGAGCGGTGATGGAGTTGACGTTCACTGTGAACACACACTGAGAAGGTACAGCTTTCAGCTGCATTAAAGAGATTAGCATGTGCTGTCCTCAGTGTAGGACAGGGTGCTACAGAGTGTCAGACAGTAAGGGGGTCTTTACACTTTACACATGTATAGGAACAGTGTGTAGACTTACACGTGCTCAAGTTGGATGACTATAAGCTGCTTTGCTTCTCGCTTGACACACACACACACACACACACACACACACACACCTTGCACCTCTATCCTCACATGCTATGCCTTTCACTATGCCTTTAGTACATCATATCAGAAGCGCCGGCAGCCGTCATCCTGTACGCATTGTTTTTCTGTGAGACTAATGATAACAATGTGTAAATGTGCACACAGGAGCAGCAGCCGACAGCAGCTCTGTTGTGCTCTCTGCTCCGCTCACAGTCATAATTTTCTCCTTAATTAGACGTTATTTCACCGACAACCCATCCCCTATTAATCACAATGCTCATTTTTATGAAGCCGTAGATAAGCTGGTTGCTGGACGCTGAGCCCACGGATGCTATAGCATGTTGTTTCAAACACGTGTGTTAACATGAGCATGAATATTGCTATCCCGTTTTTGATCATATTCGGGATGTGGTGTTTACATGGCACACAGAGAAATTGTGTTATTCATATCTCCGTACAGGCTCGCTGACAGCTGTCTGCTCTGAGCGCATCCACCTCTCTCTCTCTCTCTCTGTGTCTCTCTCTCACAAAAAGCTTCAGTAAAATATTTCAATGATCTGGTCATTATGATATGATAAAAGTACACTAGGAGCCCACTCTCATACACATTAAATATTATAAGAACAGCTGATTTCTGGCGCTTCAGCGGGCAGGCGGTTTCTTGTGCGTACTATGAAATAGAATCCTGCTGGCGCCACTGCATCATATTAAATCTTCATCTGCATCTCCAAGAGTTCACGTGGTTGATGCAGATGTAATATCCAGCTCTGCTGCGAGGGTAAGGTTAAAAAAAACATATCATGATTGCTGACATTAAGCATGGCCGGATGGCCCGTGGCCACAAAAGGTTGCTCTGTGGTCACCAAATAGGCCCTGTATGTGGCCACCTGTGGCCACCCAAGCTCAATAGCGCTCTAGGAACGGTGCTGTCGTTGTTTGAGGGAGGGAGGAGAGCGTGTATGAGGCCGAGGCATGAAGGGAAAGAAAAAGACTGTGAATGCAGACTGTGAGAGAATAGGTTTACAAAAGAATTTGAGTTTTCAATTAAAACTGTGTCACAGTTAAGGAGGGCTGTTAAGTTGCATTAAATGGCTTTTACTGGATTGTTTTTACAAGTTTACATTTGGACCACCAACACTTTTTTTATTCAATTTGAATTTGAGGGCCTGGTGGCCCATGGGGCCAGTGCTGAAAAATATTTGCCCTGCATATGTAATGAGCTAAAAACATTTCTGAAAGACACTTTTGGCGTGCATTTCCTCCTTTAATGCTGCTTAAATGCTCCTAAGACAATTGTGATATGTCAAATTGTGTGTAATTCTTGTTAAAGGAATACACCACCGTTTGTTGAAATAGGGCTTATCACGGTCTCCCCTGGCTGTAGAGAGGTGGGCCAACGCATTTTTTGTCTCAGTGCAAGTAATTAGTTTTTTTTTTTTGTCTTTTGTTGGCTCACTTTTACTCACAACATGCTAACCGGCAACATAGGATTCCATTCACTACGCTAAGCTAACTAGCGGCGGCGCTGCCGGTGTTGCACCGGACTAAAACGATGCATGCACAAAAAATGCGTTGGCCCACCTATCTACAGCTAGGAGAGAACATGATAAGCCCTATTTCAACAAACGGTGGCGTATCCCTTTAAGGGTGCTATGTCTTCTATTTAAGAACGGTCATTCTAAGGTACTACTGATATTTCCAAAATGTTCAGAATTGCACTCTGATCCCCCGTACAGAGGCTCATTATGATGATGTGTGTGAGTTAATTTGACTTTCCTAACGCATTTAAGTACAATATATGGGGGCACAATGCCAACTCGGCATCTGTATACAGTACAAACTCCATTCAAATTTCAAATAGCTTAGTACTGCAGATCAACTGCACATTATGATGCCACATACAGTGTATGAATTACATAATGCAGTAAAGCTGCAGGAGGTAGACTTTCAAAAACAAATGCCAGAATTTGAAGTAGAGCGAGACCTCCTCCTGCAGCTATCCCTCTCCCCTCTCTGTCCAGCCCGTCCCATCAAATGAGCAGGGGCTTCATACAGTAACATTTAACTTAGTGATATAGGCAAAATTGTTCTTTGTAGTGTAATGAATCAGTTCACTAAAAAGATTAATACAAAACGGTATACTGAACGGTTCCGTGCTTGGCTGGAGCTCTGACTCTAGTTAGAGCAGGGCGATATGGAGAAAATCAAATATCACAATATTTTTGACCAAAAACATTAATGTCCATATTGTGGCTATATTGTAGGGTTGACTATTGGTGCTTTCACAAAATATTAACAAAATGGTAGTTTTGATAAATAATCACCAATAATGTGGATACAACAACTAAGTGGGTAAAGGCAAATAATAGAACAGCTAGAACAGTAGTTGTAATTATGCATATGGACTACATTTCACCACCAGCGACATGTAGTCCAACACCAGCGTGGTGGCGTGGAGGTGCACTAAGGATAAAAACAAATGAAGCTCCCTGCAATCTTAACCCAGAGTTAAGTGGGTTAGGGCTTTGCCTCATGACCTACTTCCCCTCCCAGGCAAACACACTGATACTTAACAAGGATACCTAGTCCGCAGAGAAAATCCCTTTCAAAGTACAACTTTAATACTTGATGGACCGGAATATTACACTATTTTCGAATGTTCCTACGTTGGGTAGGTATTCGATATGCAAGTTAGGTATTCGAATATTCAGTTGTTTTGTTCTTCAATAATGCAGAATAACATTACATTAATGCCTTTAATTAAACTGCTGTGCACTGTTTTTCATTTCAGCTCTGTGCGAGTCTTTACTGTCTTTCTCTCCTGTCCTGTTTCACCGAGCACAGGGCTAAACCATAGACTGTATTATTATTATAATAATAATAATAATAATAATAATAATAATAATAATAATAATAATAATAATAATAATGGACTGAACTTCCGGGTCTGAAAGGTGAAGCCAATGAGAAAGTGCCTTAAAGTGCATTCCATCTCATTTCCAGCAGGGGGCGACTCCACTGGCTCCAAAAAGAAGTCTGTTTCTATATAGAAGTCTGAGAAAATGAGCCTACTTCTCACTTATTTATTACATTAGTAAACATTTACATAAATGAGTTTATGGCCTCAATCACTAGTGTTATGATATAAGTTTAGTGTCTTTCGAGAGGGGGGGGCGTGGTTAGCTGATGGACAGGGCCAGTGCTGACACATGTGGAGTCTGACTTTACCCAGCCAGCTACAGGTGTGTGGATAGTCTGAGAGAGTGAGATTCAGATTGAGATTGTTTCCGGAGGGAGACAATCACGGAAACCGCACGCTTCAGGCTTCAGGCTGACGTTTCCACATGGAGAACACGGACGCTGAAAGACTATTCTCGTTTTCCCACAACGCAACTTTGTAAATACACCTTTTCAAATCTGAACAAAATACATCGAAGAACGGCTGGTGCGGACCGCACGGAAGAAAGGCTGGAGCAGCACATTAGAAGGTGTTGGCCGGCTCGACGAGGGTGATACCAGAGGTAGCAGGCCCGGCTGCACAACGCAAAATGACACGGAGGCTGGGCGAGTCATTCAACACAGCACAACCCCTCTTAGCAGTCCCTCCAGAAAAAATTGCAGATTTCCGCGCAAAATATGCGGGGCTTGCATGATTTCATAATCCCCGCATTTTCGTTGCAAAAAAGTCCCATATATCTTAGCAGAAAGTTGGAAAATGTTGCGTTTACTTCACACGAGCAGCCATTTTCCCCTGTTGCCATGGGAACGTTATGAAGTGATGTAATTACGCAACGTGAACATCATCGAAAAGCAGGGTGTTGGGGGAAATCTTTTTTTTCCTCTTTTTCATTAAACCGCAGTTTTTGCAAGTTCCCGCAATTTTTGCAAGTTCCCGCAATTTCATTGCATAAAATTGCATAAATATCCCGCATATTCCATCGCATTTTGTAAGAAAACGTGCCGCATAATCAAGGATTTTTGCCCGCAACAATCACAAAAAAACTCTGCATTTTTCTGGAAGGACTGTCTTAGGTAGAAAAGTGTTCACTCATCCAGGTCTCAGTGTACACTCATCCTCCGTCTCATTCTCACGCTAAATGCATCACGCAGGGAGAGCAGACCAATGCCATTAATATTACCAGCTAGGTTAGCCTTTAGTAACTGTGTCTTTGTTATAGGAGCCCAGGTTAGCTTAGCATTGTACCATTAGTTTCAAGTCTTATTTAATACAGCATGATGTTCTTTTAGTAAATAACGGTCCCGTTTATTTTAGAATAGACGATAAAACAGGGGATGCTTTAGGACCTGCCAATCAGGACAGAGGCTTAGCAATGCTAACCATGCTAACTGTGGACATTAAAATAGACCTCGACTTGTTTTTTGCTGTTGTCCGTGTTTTCATCTTAAACTTTAGCTAGCTTGGTATTTGGGACAGCCCTAGACTTCAGTTATTCCAGCTATTAAAAATCGGACTCCAATGCCAGAGAGTGGAGGATAATGGAATAGGGCTATATGTTGTTAGTTTAAGCTGAGCATGTGATTCGGACTTTCTAGTGATGACCAGACCCAAAACGAATCTGCAGATATATTTTTTCAGTGGTGATCCAGAATGAAAATCTGCTTGTAATCTAATGTTGCTGCAATTTTCATGTAAGATAACGATTGTTTTGTTTAAAATCTGTGGGGAAATCGGTCATAATTCTGCGGGCGCAGATTCCACGTGGGCCTGGTGATGACCGATTTAAATTATTAGACTTTTACCTAAGGATCACTTTTTCATACCCCACCCCTTATCCCCAACAATTGCTATAACAAACAAATATAAATTGACAAGATAGAAAAATAGAAGAAGAAAAAATAATATATACTGTATATCCTGAAAAATATCAACAATGATCTATTTCCTCTAGCTACAACAACCTTATGTACTCCTGGCCTTCAGAATTAAAGCAGAACATTTTAAAGAATCAGGACAGGATGAGGTCTGGCGTAGAGGGGCATTTGGGATTGGGTCCCGCAGGACCCAACGCAAATCTCGAGGGAGCGGGTGGTTTGAACTTTGCTGCGGGCGGGAACGGGCGGCTAAAAAATACACTGCGGGATCGGGATGTAGCCTAGCAACAGGATGGAGTCAATAAATGATGTGGAAAAGAACCTTGTCTTTACAACAGAAAAACAAAGCAAGGAGACGCACGGGATTGGGACCGCAGTCGGTCAGCAACATTCTCTTCCTCCACAGCAATATTACGGCCAAGTGATTCATTTGTCAAATTAAAATTCATTCATTCAGTTTTTTGGTTTATCTGTGTTTTTTGCCCCCAACGGTGCCTTCCAGGCTGGAAGGCGCCGTTGGGAGGCACTGGTTATGGTTAGGGTTAGGGTTAAGGTTAATGGTGCGTTCTTTTTGTCTTGTAATCGCGACTAGTAGCTCGAGTGTGACGTCGAAAAACGAATAACCGCGGGTTGTTGCGTTCTTTTTGTCACACAATACTACGAGTCGGAGAAAAGATGGATTTTTGTAACATTTTTAGTAACATTTAGGATTCTATTCACCCAGTTATTGACACATTACACAAATATATTTCACAGTTTGATACATGAAAATTACGTTTTGATTAACGTTAACGTTAAGCTACTGCTCTGCTTTCTGCTCAAGACTCGGCTTAAAGCCATTGTTGTCATATAGCAACCGAGCGTCTCTAGCCAATTTCAGCTGCACAAGCTACAAAATAACTAATCAGGCGGTATTTAACCCCTAATAAGACTGTAGCGACATGCCTATAGGTAGCAGTATACAGCGCTATGTGTATGACTTCTTCATTTGGTTACAACAAAGACAAAAGTGCTTAAAATTGTAGAAAACCACAATGTTTACTACGTGTGATGCACGACGTAGCCATCTTTGAAAGTGAACTCGGGGTCCTCTGAGTTCAGACGACTTGACGAGTCGTAAATACGACCTCAGTAGCTCCGGAAAACAACTCGTAGATCGACTTCGGTGGACAAAAAGAACGCACCATAAGGGTTAGGTGCCTTGAAGGCAGCGGTCGCAGCGCTGCCTGGAAGGAGCAGTTGGGGGCAAAAAACACAGACGAGCAGTTTTCTGAGCCACTCACAGCCTACTCTCGTTGCTATTTGTTAATTAGGTCCGACATAAAGAGGCGTGATGATGCCAGTGTTATTGAGCATAGGCTGCCTAAGTTTGAATGTTTTTATTCTTATTCTTATCTTTTCAAACAGAATACCTGCGACATCTGGCTATGGCTAATCATTTTAAACCTGCTGTTTTTCATGTGGTTTATCATGTTGTATTTTTTGCAAAGCAGTCTATTTTTATGTGCCGTGCGATTGTGCAAAGTTTTTGATAAAACAAAGTTCTTATTATTAACAGCCTATTAAATGACGTGTTTTCTCATGCGGGACAGGAGAAGTCACAAAATGAATGCATCTCTAATATTGTATGGGCATAAATTCTCAGAGTTTTGCGGGTGTGGGCGGGAGTGTAACACACACGTGCAGGCGGTAATGGTCAGAAATTCGGCAGAAGCGGGATGAAGAAAGCAGACTCGTGCAGGGCTCTAGTCTGAGTTAAAGCTGCACTAGATCATATTTATGCATTAACAATGGATTACATGACTAATGGATCACATGACTATGTGTAATGTGTGTCACTCATAGTAATGAACTCACAGATGTTTAAGCCTTTCAGCTCATTCTTTTGTTTATTTTTTAGTCACATACAACTTTATTGTTTGGTTCAGTATACCTGCTCTCATCAAACTGCTTTCCAGCAGTAGCAGCAGCAGCTATATTCATTGAAAAATCTCTGATAAAGCCATGATGTCCATGTTCGGACACCGTTTGCAGCTATTGGCCATATCCGGGACACATCCGGTCTGACACAGTTTCCTGTCTTTTCGCAGTGCTTTTCCTTTAGCGATCACCCTCGAGGTGCAAATAGAATTAATTTACACACATCTACGAATCTACGTGTGAATTGTCATTCATGTATGTGGACATCCACATGTCTAATCAGTGTATGAAAGTGACTTTGAAGAGAGGAAGCAGTTAAAATGTGTGGGCGAGGCTCAGGTGGCGGTATAACTTTACATTCAAAGTGGAAATGAAGGAGCTTTTACAGCATCATTTGGAGTTGTTGAAGCACGTCTTTTACTGTGAAGAACAGAAGTACGGTCCCGGATGTGTTGACAACTGACATTGATGTTAATTTGGGCGACTTGTTAATACGGTAAATGCCCTAAAAAACCAGCAGCGCCCAGTGAGTTTTTACAGCAAGGATGGGTCCGAGTATGGCCAAGGGTAGCGCACGGCTACTTCACTGGTGTTAGCTTCCTGTTGCCGCCTAAAGCAAATAGTTGCAATACGATATACCATTAGAAAGCTAAGAAGTTTGACTTCAGTTTGACACCATTGAAATAACTGAAAACATTACAAAATGATTTATATTCGTATTTGAACAGACAATTTTATAGAACTTTAGCCAAAACGTGACCAAGTCGACCCAGTTCCGTTAACTGGTGAACATACTGAAAACTTTAGCAGCTAAAGAACATGATATTTCTATTAGGAGTTGGTGGAGACCAAACCAGAGCTAAAATGAGAGTAAACATTGGACTGACAATCATCAGGTGGACACAAACACAACTTCAATAAATGCTGATGTTGCTCTGTGTCTGTTGGATGTGAAAAAAAGACAACTGTTTGATAACAGGGAGAGACAGTGAGCAGAGTTGATTGAGTAGCGTGAGTCGTTGATTGGCTGGAACGTGGTTGGTTGTATTTTGGTGCACAGCCTGTGCCCCTAGTGTTTTTTTGACATTTAGGACCCCTGTGTTGTCTCCCGAGACCGGGTTTTTCCACAGTGTATTCAGGGGGAAGGCAGCTAGCGGATCAAGGAGAGATGCCTACCATTTGAAACAAAAAGGAAATCTCGCTGAAACCGTGCAGGAACTCATAGTGCACCTTTAAGATGGATTTTCATGGTTTATGGTGTTTTCTGTGTGGCGTTACATGTTCTACCTGCATCAGTGTGGGTTTCCTCTGAGTGCTCCAGTTTTTTTCCCACAGTACTAACACAAGCAGGTGTAGGTGAATTGGAGTAAGTTTTGCATATGTGTGTTTGTGTTAGCTGTGTGATAGACTGACAACCTGTCCAGGGTGTACACTGTCTCTCACCCAGTGGATGCTGGTATAGCCCTCAGTCCCTGATAACCATGAACTGTATAAACAGGTACAGACCACAAACAGTGGAAGAGACAGAGAGGACCTTTGTACCTGCAGTTCCACATGTTTACTTGTAGTATAGATGGATGGATAGAAGTATTTCCTTCTATCCATGGCTGCTAAAGAGGAAAAAAAACCTACTTACCCAGGCCATTCTCACAGTCTGTAAACTCCAAGGAATGAACAGCTCTGTCTACTCCATATGGACCCATTAGTGTCCTGGTAGAGATAGAGGGATGAGGAGGATTGAGAATAGAGGGAGCGAGAGACAGAAGAGACAGAAGAGAGGAGAAATTAAGTACATTGCCAACTTTAAGAGCTAAATCTAATTTTGTACATGTTTTTCCTTCACAGATTAGACATTTCAGTTGCAAAGCTACAGTCAGACTGTGACAACTCAATGTGAGAGAGCGCATGAATGGGTTTGACTTTGTGATGAATACAGAGCCTTAAGCTTGATTTATGCTTCTGCTGAGGCTCCACACGGAGTGTTTTCCATAGCTTGCGTAAGCGCCCTGAAGTTTAGACTTGCAAAAAGCATGCTATTGACTGTTTAATTTATGCAATGATGAAAAAATTGGCAAAAATAAATGGGGAAAAAAAATCCGCAAACAGTTATTCGGTCTTCAGCCAAGAATGTTCATTTCTGTGCATCCCTAGTTTCGCCGTGTTTTAATGCTGCATTAGTCACAGAAAATGAGCCAAACAGCATGCTGGGTCTGCTGCTGCAGTCCCTCCTCCTAACTGCCCGTTGCTCCAGAGGAAGTCTCCCGCTACAGCTCAGTGTCCCTTCTATCCATTTTATTTCTATGGTACACCCACAAGAAATTTGACTCCGGTTTGTTGCCCTTGTACATAATACAGAATAGACATACTGCTAAAACAGTGAGTTGGACAAAGATTTTAAAAAAGAATTACTGCTGTGTAGAGATAGAAATATGCATATAGAAAGTGTTTATATACGTACACACATAAAGATAATAGTGCAATGGTGCAGAGTGCAAATTATGCTGGAATAAAATATAGAATAATAAAAGGTTGCTTCTATTTACAAGGTAGGGGGACATGAAAGCCTATACAGCGTATGTTTAACAGGTATTTACATGTTGAGAGTATGTATTTAACACTATAGTGCAGTGTTTATAATGTGAATTCATGGGTATTAAAATGTTCGTCTGCCTTTTTTTGTAGTGGTGCCATTCATATTTGTTCTCAAAGTGAACTGAATACCACACAACGTGGTTATGCTACGTTTGAGGCAAATCATTTTTGACTGTTCGCCCGATTCATTTTGAAAGATGGATGGATTAAAAATCACATGACTCCTCCATATGCACTGTTAACACAAGAGCACCCCAACACTGAATGCTGGCTAGAGAAATGTATATTCAGCTTGCAGCGGTGTTGAATAAAAAGTGTTGGTGTGTGTGTGTGTCTGCTGCCACCTCAGACACCATTTGCATCAAAGAATGAAGCATCACTCTTTAGAATAGTCTTATTCCAGAGGCTTTCTGACAGCTGTCCCCCCACATATGTCCATCATCACATCTAAAAAATATACTCACCTTTAAATCTTCTAACCGAACAGAACAGAGATACAGACTCTTGGCTGGAATCTTTTTTTGTTTAATTCTTGGAAGAATATGGAGTATATCGAGTTAGTCCGTGCCAGTACGGAGCTAGCATTTACCTACTAGTATTATAGAATATGTGTGATTTTCAATGTGTTATGTTTCACACATGTCAAATATAATGTCTGTTTATGACCTCATACTGTATTTAAAATAAATATGGCACAACATTGAATACAGATTGCATTGCTGTAAATGGTGTCCTAACTACTAGTTCTCATATGGAGCCAGTAGTAGTTTTGGTAGTCTAATGTCTGAATATGACTTGTTATATCTTGTTTGGTATATTGATCATGTGTATGTATGTATGTATGTATGTATGTATGTATGTATGTATGTATGTATTATATATATATATATATACATACATGTTTAATACCAGGGTCTCTCCTAAGTGGAATGCAGCCATCATTAATGGTTGTGCTTTTCCTACTATGACATGTCAACATGTCTGCCGTGAAAAAAGGTTTATAAAGATATCGATATTGATATATTGGACTAGCTATCTTCTTAAATATAGGATCGTAAAATGACATAAATGTCTTTTCCTGGTTTTAAAGGCTGCATTACAGTAAAGTGATGTCATTTTCTGAACTTTTCTGATCAGACTACCTAGCTGTTTTATTATTTGCCTCTACCCACTTAAGTCATTGTATCCATGGTACTGATGATTATTTATCTCAAATCTCATTGTGTTAATATTTTGTAAAAACCCTACAGTATCGCCGCAATATCTGAATGCATTTGATCAAAAATCTTGTGATATTGGATTTTCTCCATATTGCCCAGCTCTACTTCATAGACTGTCCTCAACGCAGCTGACTCTGGCCACACCAGAATGCTCATTCTCCTGGACCTCTCGGTGCCTCTGCAAAATAGCCTCGGGAAGGAACTTGTAACAACAGAAAACTTAGACTGGACAGATAGTCTAGCTAGCTGTCTGGATTTACCCTGCAGAGATCTGAGGAGCAGTTAACCATAGTCCTCAGAAATCCACCGGAGTTTAGAACGCCAACACAAAGAAAGAGGAAGGGGATGGACAATGAGGAACTGGTGGATCTTCCGGCGGTACCGGAGCAATCCCGTGAATTAATCGTCGTCAATATAGACAATGGCTTTCATGACGCTCCGCGAAAAGGTTGGACATCTTCTCCTTGATGTGGACGGCTGCTCCATCTGCCCATCCCCACCAGTCCACAACCTGGCCGTCGTTCTGGACTACGCCTTCTTGTTCCAGTCACACATTAAATCCATATCACCAAATGTCCTTTCCGCCATCTTAAAACCATCCCAGCTGCCAGGGTCTTCACCTGCACCAAGCCCTGGCAGCACATCACCCCCACACTCATCCACCTTCCCATTCAAAATCCTCAACTACAAATCACACCATCTCCTCACACCAACCTGTGTACTACTGGGATATTAAGAAAAAAAGTTCCACGCAGGACTCTGGAGCCTCCAGGGCATAGCCTTGCCAGACGTCTGCGCTGTCTGAGTGTCTTCTTGAGCAATAGGACTTACACTTCCCTGTCTGGTTGCCACCCCAAAGACAAGGAGGCGTATCAATATTTCAGATGCAGGGAGTTCATCAGAAACAACATGAGACTGCTGTCAGTGAAACAATGAGGCTAATTGAGGACACACAGAACTTCAAATCAAAACACCATCCTTGCCGATGAAATCAGCAGCAGAATTTTAGCCTACTTTTCACAAAGTCTAAAGATAGGAAGAAGTGTGGGGCATTATTTATAATACTGATGACACATGCTTTAAAAGATTCTTTAGAGATACTATCATAGTGAGTGAGAGCCCGATTATGCTTTTTTGGATGTTCCCATCTTGTGTTATATAGTTGTTTGTGTGCGTATTAGATATATAATAAAAGAATAAAAAGAATAAAAAACTAATTTCACTCCAAACTGAGCTTTCTCTCCCACATACAGCACTTTTTCGCAACTGCCTTAAAACGGTCTCGCCCACATTCCTGTTTGAAATTCTTCCATTAGTGATGTCACAGATTGAGAAAGCCAGCCCAGTTTTTCCATACGCGCTGCCCATTGGTGCTGCCTGAGCAAGTGCAGCCCGCCCAGTGGCTTCTTTGAATTTGATTGACCAATCACAACAGAGTGGGCCAGCTGACCAATCAGAGCCGACTGGGCTTGTCAGGAAGGCGGGGCCAAGAGCTCAGACAGAGTGTTTCTGGCAGAGGAGCTGCAGCAAAGGACAGTATGAAAAAACATCATCTGTTTTTTGAACATCAAAGCATGTAAACCTATTCTAGGAGACCCCAAAAGTACAAATATGATGCCGAAAAAGAGTACAATAGGGGGCTCTTTAAAAGTACCCTGAGGAAATTTCATTGTAAACAGTTATGGTTTTTTGACATACACAAAACACTCTCACACACACAAAAATGTTAGCTCAACTTTCACTGGTCACGTGATCCCAACTGAGCCATCTCCATGACAACCGAGCAAACTCCATCAGCACATCAACAGATCTCTTTGACGCCAGTAGGAAAAGCACAGATGTATTTAAGAACATTCATGATGCGTTCCACTATAGGGAAGCCCTAGTACACTTCATGTTGGCTCACTGGAATAGCTAACTGGCACACTGAATGGAACTCAGCCATCGTTCATTTTTTTTCAGTCAAGAATGAACTTTCATGTTCAAAATTATGTTTTGGTTTGCATTTAACAACCTTTAAATTAAATACAGTGGATGTATTTTGAAGGCTATTAAAAATGTATAAACTATGAACTACATATAAAATATGAACTAGCCTACATCATTTATCCATAAAAAAAAAGCCAAATGAGAGGCTCTATGCCCCGGTTACAGGTCTTTCTGAGGAGATCATTCTATGTTCATTCTATTTAGTCCATTTAGTTCCATTGCAGTCAGCCTTACCCTTATTTATTGTTTACTTCATATTAATGTTTAATATGTTTGTTTGTTTGTTTGTTTAGGTTTGCACCATTCACCAGAGCAAACACCACATATGTGTAAGGTATTGTGGCAATAAACCCTTTTCTGATTTTTATTTTATTATGATAAATTGGCACCAGGGTAGTAAACACAAAGAAGAGCCAAGATTTCCTCCTGCATTCTTTTTCATTTTTATTTTTTATAAAGTTTGCGGCCTGGTTAGGCTTCAACTTACAAGTGACATGTTGTTTTGTTGTAGTACACAGTAGTGGCCACAACTTTGCTACATGTTGACAAACATTACATTTAGTAATTTTTTTGTAAGCAATATTATTTTACTTTTTTTCTCTTTTTTTACAGATTAGGCTATTACACTTTAACTTCTCACTGTTTAAGGTTGTAGCCTATAGACCAAATGATTAAATCAGAAAATAAACAGCAGGCAATCGATAATCAATATGAACGACAGTTGCAGATATCATTACATTACAGCCCTTCATCTATAAAAGCGCTAACTTCATATAAGACCAGAAATCCGATGTAGCATGCAGTTTAAGCCACAGAATTGGCATTATTTCGAAGGCAGACCAAACACAGCCGCTGCCGTTGCGCGCGGCGCACGAGCGGTATAGAGGACCGAATGGATGGAGTCGGTCCCATTCGGTGGAATGGTTACCAAAAATAACAGCGGGAAAACCCGCTCACGTGCTTTAACCAGGTTGTTCTACCAACGTGTTGTCGATAAAGAATGCGTTCCTCTCAACACCCACATGTAACACAATACACGTCGACTCTAAGCACCTCCATTTTAACCCTACACGCAGCGCCACGTTCGCTGCTTTACCGAATGACAGTCTGCTTAGCGCGCGAAAAAACGCTGGTTCCCCCCACATACAGTAGGCTACCCTCTACGTTCCACTTGTTCTTCCATAAAAGAAGCCGTAAACATCACTCCAGCACCGCCGCCACAACATTCACTTCCATTCACTTCAACAATTAGCAAAAGTAGAAAGACAGCAGCCAGGGTTTCCACCACAGACACCTTCAGCCAACATCCCCCTGTTTTTTTTTACCTGCTAATGATGACAGCTCCTTTATACATGACTGAAAAGGTTGGCATTTTGACATTGGAGCCAGCTTCTCCGGTAGGACGGACGGACGGACGTACGGTCGGTCGGTCGGAGCTTCCCCAGCCTTCAGCCTCCAGCCAGCAGCAACATGATGGGCTGTGTGGCTGTGTGGCTGTGTGAGTGTGTGAGTGTGTGCGTGCGTACGCAGGCAGCCTGTAACGCCAGTTAACCACACTGTCCGCTCCAAACGTATCCACCTTCACCCGGACATTTAATCTTTTACGTAACTAAAGTCGCCGAAAAAATTGAAAAGGTTTACAATGCAGCTGAGGCTGGAAATTTTTTAGGTTTATCTCTCACACATCGACTCCCGGTTATTTCCCCTGCCTGTTGGACCACAGCGATATTTAGCCTATATTTGTTGCTGAAGTTGCATTAGCAGGAAAGAATATCCTCGGCAAAGCAAAGCAAGCCCCAAGATTATTGCTATTATTGATGATTAGACATAATTTCCCCAGTTACAGTTTGTGTCACCTCAATATTTTTGCCTGCTTGTAAATATAGGTGGGGCTGATGGACATTGTTAGAATAGAATAGAATAAAAAAGCAAAGTGCAAAAAGTGCTGATGTATTTATTGCACTTTGCTCTTTTGTGCCAAGATTTACTATTGGAGTTCAGCAGCTTGATAGAGGTTGGGATAAAACCATAACTTGCAGGCATTTCTTTATTTTTTTATTTAAACTTAAATAAAAAAAGAAAGAAAGTGTTTTTAAAAAAACACACACACACAATTAAATTAAAATTAAAAATAAATTACCTTATTATTACATTAAAGAAATGTTGAGAATAAAATAATTCCTCTGCCAGCCCACTACACAACAACTGAATTTAAACGGAGCAGAATGGGTTTAGATGCCTTTAAACACATGAATACATAAGTGCCCCGCTCTCCATTTAGTAAAGCAATTTTAATCCTCAGTTGACATCCACTACTTAGCATTGTCATTTATCATTCAGGCCACTGAGCAGCAGAGTTTTTTATTTTTTTTAATTTTAAATTTTTTTTGCTGCCTGGTAATAAAGATACACACTGCAAGTAGTGATGAGGGATCAGAAGTACACACTGCCTTGTTTTAAAAGGACCAGTGTGTAGGCTGTATGGGGGATCTATTAGCAGAAATGTAATATAATATTTATTTTATAATGAAATGAGTCAACAAGGTAATTCATCCATCCAGTTACAGTTGTGTTTGGGAAACCCCCATCACAGAGCCTTATAGACTTCTTTAATCCAGTTTAATGGCAATACAAGACGCGTTTCCTTCCCACCAAATTATGTTGTGTTGCTCACCTACTTTAAATAGGTGAATGTTAAGAATATAATGAACCTGTGTTAAGTGTTATATGATGGTCTAAATTTTTTTTATTACACATTTGTGGCTTTTCTTTTTTGTTACTTTTTTCAACGTTTTTGTTGCTTTATTTTTACACTTTGGCCGCTTTTTTCGACTTCTGTCGCATTTTTGTCGACATAAAGCCCTACAAAAGTCAGCAAAAAAAGTTCCTTAGCCATCATAGAATTTAGCAAATCAAGCAAAACAAAGATTATATTTTTTTAAAGCAGGCTACCACACAGCCGTCCCAAAGTCGGCAAGATGTGCCTAAATCTGCTTTGGTTTGGTGCACAACTAGAGGGGCCAACCAAGCTATTGCAAACCTAAATTGAGATGCGGGCCATATTAAAATTTGTGAGGGGCCGGGTTGGGCCAGCGGGCCTTGAGTTTCACACCTATGGTCCAAATGCTGCTTCAGAACAAACCCATTCTTAATCATCGGGCCGATTGCTTGGCCTCCTGTGTTGCTGCTTGTAGCTTTCTCCAGAACAATTGTACTTCGAAATAACTTGCTGAAGGACCCCAAAGCACTCGATAACCCAACTGACGGCCTGTACTACTCTGCCTTGCAAAAGGCAAAAGGCAGTAACTTCGTTTTTGGTCGAAAATAAGTTAATGATATTTTTGGGACATTCAAGACATCCTTGATCATGTGGATAAGTATCTTGAGTCAGTTTCGTTGTTTTTCGAGAAAATAATGGGTTGTCTCAACAGTAACTTCTAAAAGCCCAGGAGAAACCAAGGCAGAACACCATAACACTAGTAACTGCTCTTTGACTTTGTTTCAGAATGCTCATTTTTTGTTACGGTTCAGGATAGCAAAAAGTACAGTAAATGGCTATAAGTAATTGTAAATCATTAGACATACCATGCCATGATCACTACATTATATAGATGTGTTACTTGAATGATTTTGTAAATGGTGATCAGCAACCAAATATTGATAATTTGGAAGTCACTGCCTTTTGCCTTGGCGTGACCTTTCACTTTTTGCAGACAATACAAATGCAGAATACAGTAACTTCAAAAAGTTTGAGCTTAAGATTTCTTATGTAGATACATTGCATCTAACCAGTGTTCTACCTATAATTCATTTGGCTGGACATTTTTCTCGGTTCCACACTTGGCGAGTTAAGATCTTTTGCCTTTGTAGGGCAGTACTGACTTTCTGTGTACTTGTACTTCAGAGGAAAACATACATTTACTTGACAGAGTAAGTTGACAGAGTCTTGGTGATGTGGCCTGGGCGGTAGAAGCAGGGAACCCCGGCTGAGCAGCGCGCAGAATGGCCGGAGAAATAGGCGCAACAAAACAACGTGCTGGAGAGCCCCAACCTGTCGACACATGTTGCAGCACGGCTCAATCAGTCGCCGCTCGGCTACAGCTCATCTAGAGATTCAGCGTGTCCCCTATTTCATCATTTGAGTGCTGCGGAGGAAGGTCTGGCTAGTACACACAGCATTCCTGGGATGGGAGCAAAACGTGCTCTGGTTTATTGGCATTTCTTTAAACCAATCACAATCGTCTTGGGGCGGGGCTAAGCTCTGCACGGAGCCATGGAGCCTCTGCAAAATAGCCTCGGGAAGGAACTTGTTTTGGTGGAACATGTGTACGTTCAAAAGTTGTTTTAGTGGTGCAACAGAAAACTCCGATTGGACAGATAGTCTAGCTAGCTGTCTGGATTTACCCTGCAGAGATCTGAGGAGAAGTTAACCATAGTCCTCAGAAATCCACCGGAGTTTAGAACGCCAACACAGAGAAAGAGGAAGGGGTTGGACATCCGGCCGAAAATGAAGGACATCCGGCGGAATTTTCTGCGGCACTGGAGCAATAGATAGACAATAGCAAGACTTGGTAGACGGCAATGAGTTTTTGGCGGATGATCAGTTTTTGGTAAGACACCTGTAGCCGGTGAACCGCAATCAATGAGCCTTGTGGGGATTCAGCAACCGCGCATGTGTGGAGATTAACAGAGATATCCCGATTTATAGATAGATACAAAGTCTGCAGACAGTTTTACTTAATGTGACAAACAAGAAAATATTTTAAAGTTTTAAATGATCAGCTACTGGCAGCTTTAATGTATCAGCCAAAGCCAACATACAAAACCTCTGGATGAAGTGTACTGTACTGTATGTCCATGCAGACTACACATTCATTTGGCACAAACACGAATGACCAACATTTTTACTATCAAGCTAAATACATGTGAACATTTCCAAGAATACCACATCAGCTCAGCGTAGCCTCATAATCCCTGGCACGCAGGCACAAACAACTATTTGCCAGTGAAGTTGGCGTAACCGACTGTGAAACAGCTGAAAACATACTGTACCTGGCAGAACCCAGAGGCCCTTTCAACCTTTGGAACATGCCTCGGTTTTTGTGGAAACGCCTGGATCTGATTCTAGTTAACATTGGCTCTGCTTACTCCCTCTCATGGTGCACTATGGCTGCCAAGCAGATAACGTAGAGTTCCCATTGATGAGGAGATGATACGCTTATGCCAGAAGGATAATACACACAAATCCTTATAGCACAACAATGTGCTAATTATAGGCCTTTTATAAGAGGGCTACTCAATTACTCCAAAACAGTAAGCACAGATTAGGCTACTACATTTCTCAAAACTATCCACACAATAATATTTTACTATTTTACTATTTATATTTAAAGGGGTGATAGAATGCAAAACTGATTTTACCTTGTCATAGTTGAATAATGACAGTTTAGTGGGTAATTAGGACATACATAGAACCTCTAAATCCCATTGACACCTCTTTTCTCTGCAAATCTCACTATTTGAAACTGCCTCTGAAAACGGGCGCCCCTGGTTTTTGTCCATAGACAACGGCCGGGTGCCCAACAACTTGAAATCAACTATGTAGAGGTCAAATATGGGCCTTTTACGAAAATTGATGTCTAATTGCAAAATTTTCAGTTCAGCGCCGGTGCTGCCTGTGTAGCTGCCTCGCCGCCTGGCCTGCTGTGAGGTAGATGGAGCTCAGTCACGGCTGGCAACCCACAGCACTCCATACCCGCGCAAAGTCACTGTTTTGGGCTAATGGACAAACGAAACGCCGCTGCTCTGACAGAGCTCCAGGGCCTGCAACTCCCCTCTTCCTGCTAGCTAAATGCCCGGTGTATGTGAGTGAAAGCACGGTCAGCGAGCTTGTTACGCCAGCATTCTCTTACCAAAGGTTCCAGTTACTCTTTTAATGTGTGTAATTATAATGTGTTGAGTTATTATACAAACGATTGGTAAAGTAAACGCCGCTTGTCCGTGAGTCTCATTGATAGAGCCTGCGGCTGGATGGAGCTCTATCAATGAGAGCTAGCTAGCTAGCCTCCTCTTAGAATTCCTCTGGAATTCACAAAAATTCATTAACTTGAAATCTGACACAGTTGTTAGCTTTATAAAACATTTAGTTAGATGTTGTATACGTGGCGTGACGAAATTCAAACTGTAAATATACTCGAATTACGCCGAAAAGGAAGCTAACTATCCGTGATTTGTAGCTAGGATTGAAGGGACAGTCACAGCTAACGAAACACCTAGTCTTCACAAATATTAATTAACTTGAAATCGGACCCCATTGTTAGGTTTATAAGACATTTAGTTAGATGTTGTGTAAGTGGCGTGACGAAATTCAAACTGTAAATATACTCGAATTAAGGTGAAAAGGAAGCTAACTATCCGTGATTTGTAGCTAGGATTGAAGGGACAGTCACAGCTAACGAAACACCTAGCTAGTCTTCACAAATATTAACTTGAAATCGGACACCGTTGTTAGGTTTATAAGACATATAGTTAGATGTTGTGTAAGTGGCGTGACGAAATTCAAACTGTAAATATACTCGAATTAAGGCGAAAAGGAAGCTAACTATCCGTGGTTGGTAGCTACACATAGCTAGGATTGAAGGGACAGTCGCAGCTAACGAAACACTTTGTCTTCACAAATATTCATTAACTTGAAATCGGACACAGTTGTTAGCTTTATAAGACCTTTAGTTAGATTTTGTATAAGTGGCGTGACATGTGTGTAACATGTGGTAAGAGATTGCTGGTGTAACAAGCTCGCTGACGGCGCTCTCACTCTCACACAACGGGCCATTTAGCTAGCAGGAAGAGGGAAGTTGAAGGCCCTGCAGCTCTGTCAGGGCAGCAGCGTTTGGTAGTCCCTGCTGTGGGCTGCCAGCCGTGACCGAGCTCGAAGTACCTCATAGCAGGCCGGGGTCTGTGAAGGAAGGCAGGCCGGGCGGCGAGGCAGGCCGGGCGGCAAGGCTGCACCGGCGGGCGGCGAAGCAGCACCAGCGGCTGAACTCCGACACACAGTCTTACCAAATTTGCAATTAGCCATCAATTTTCGTAAAACGGCCCATATTTGAGCTTTATATAGTTGATTTCTCGCTTAAAAAAGTCTCAGAAGTGAATTTAATAACGAAATAGCCCGACAAACAATGTATAACTTTGCAGTGTCTGAAATATGAGGCCTGCTGCCAAGTCTCCCATATGTTTCTATGTAGTTTGCTCAAACCAATCAGCGCGTAGCTCATTCTGAATATTCATTAGCATACCATATTTGGAAGAAAAGCTCTTGTTCCAAATAGAGCCATATTCACTGGGTAGTTAAGGGCCTAATAAAATAGCATTCTGGCAATTTTCAGCCCAACCAATGTTACATACCCCATTAGGAGACCTTAAGGAACAGTGTAAAATACCCTATATAATCATTCTATCACCCCTTTAATATATTTTACTTGCTTGTATTCTAGAAATAGAGTTTTTATTTGGGGGAGTTGCTCACAGAAACCTTTGAAAAGATGCACGATCAAGTAAGGCTTGTATCATGCGGACACGCCGACCGTTTTGTTGTCATAACTTAGAATTCCTCATGGGGGAGACAGAAACTACGCACTATAGCTTTAATCACAATGGGCCCCATTTTAACGATCTGAAACGCAAGTATGAAACGCAAAACGCAAGTAGCTTTGTGGGCGGATCTCAGGTGCTGTTGCTATCATACAGGCGGGATAAATGAGTCTTGCGCCTGACGCAAATCTAAAATGGGTTGGTCTGAAGTAGGTAGGTGTGGTTTGGGCGTAATGTGAAAATAACCAATCAGAGCATCATCTCACATTCCCTTTAAGAGCAGGCGCGCTTGTTCCATGGCGGATTGCTATTATGGCAGCGGATTTGCCTGGCGCACACCAGCAGGAGCTGTCTGGGATGCGGTTAAGTAATAAATGCCCATCTTGGCCGGGTGGCGATGTTGCTGCGGCCTCTTGGGCGCATCTTCCCATGTCTGGAGAGGATTGCTGCAGCCATGGAGCGTGGGCCTCCAAACGCACCACCTGCTCCTGTTGTGCCCCTTCCTCCTCCCCCCACTACATCTCCGTCCACCCGCTCCACCAGGAGCGCATCGAATGTCCAATCCCACCGTAGTTCAACATCACGTCTCCTTAAGTCCTCTAATATTTCCTCATTTATGTCATCAACAAATCCATGATTCAAGGAAATGTTGTGTAAAACACAACAAGCCACAAAGAATGCTGCGACTTTTTGAGGACTGTACTGCAAAATAACACCAGGGAACTTTTGCGCCGGAACACGCCTCCTCTTTTCGCTGAACCGCCCCCGGGAGCGCAAATACATTCCCTAATTTACCGACGTGCGTCTGTGGAGGGAAAAGTCCGCTGTGCGTCGGGTGCAAAATAGGAATGATACATGCGTCGGTGTACAAAGGCAATTGCGCTGAGAGCAAGATGGGGCCCGTAGTGTCCACAATCTGCCTTTACAGAGAGATTGTTCAGTATCGTGCAACAGTGCACATGAGTAGCAGTTCTGTCTATGGCTCCAGTGTTTCCCTGCATATAGTGGCGCAATGCTAGTGGCATGCTTACAACTAGAGGTGGTCTGATACTGCCTAAAACGCTGGTATTGGTAAGTACTGGAGTTTATGCACCGATCTGATACCACGTAATAAAGCCCTAAAGAAAATCTACGTTAAAGTAGTTTATTTCTGTTCTTTTTCTGTTATAACTGACTGTCAGACTGGAGAATAAAAGAAAGTTCTGGGGCATTCATTGTTTGCGTTTGTTCGTGTTTCACAAAGAGTTTAACCTGAGCCAGACCGACAACAAAGATAGAAATCATATCACATCTATACAGGGATAGTAGCATACAGTTGTTAAAATATAATAAAATATATAACACACTGGTATTAGATCGGTACTCGGTATCAGCCGATACGCAAGTTCAGGTATGGGAATCGTTTACGGGAAGCAAAAAAAGGTATCGGGCCATCTCTACTTACAACTGCAACAGTGCTCCCACTGGCTAACTATTTGCTCGGCACTGTGCACAACCCGGTTGGGGGGGGTCGGTGCTCAAGTGGTGTTAGGTCGATTTCCGGTTTCACCGGTCCAGTCCGGTGTACGAGGCTAAACCGGTGGGATTCTCTGCTTACCCGTTTAACCGGCATTCGTCATTAGGACACCTTCTGGCAAATTAAAAAGTAGTCTACTTTAGAAAACCTGTGCCGACGGCAACACGCCACTAAATTGAACTTGTATTGCAGGCGGTATTGGGCAGCAACGTTACTAGTTTAACTACTTTGCATTAGCGTTGCGGTTTTCTGAATCAAATGGCTTTTCAGCATGGGCGTCAGTTTGGTTTGAAATGTGCTGGGGACAGAGACGCATTTGGAAGTGCATTTCCAGAAGTGCTGGGTACAATGATATTCATTTTTTTTTTGTCTTTTGCGCAGGTCATGAATGTTTTGCTCAGACAGAAAAGCATTAATTTACAATAAGAGAATACGTTACAGATGCATCGTTGCAATTCAAGTTTTGCATACAGTAACTTAGCCTGGATGTATCGGGAGCTAAACCGGGTATCACTGTCACTGTGTCTGTTGTTGTTGCAACCAACGTAGTAATAACTTAGATTAATAAAGCGCATTTTTATGAAACCCACAGACACAGGTACAGGGGGACAAGGGAAAAGAAAATAGTAGGCCAACACAAACACGGACTAAAAGGAACATCCACATCGCGCAAAGTTATTTTATGAATGAAATAGACATGTTACATACCTGAGGGCCAATTTGGGGTGGGTTTGGAATCATTTACAATCACGTAATTGTCTCCATCTGATAAAACCCGACCGAGTGTGACTCACGTTATCGCCCTTTAGCTTGTAGTTCTTTGTTTAATTTCCTTTTTTTCCTGTGATGTTTCCTGCCCAAGAATCAGCCATAACTTACTCAGATAACTTCTAAAATAAAATTCAAATACAATTAGGCCTATAGAAAGATATCTCTTACTACCTTTTACCTGGCTGGATACAATAACACTGGCTTTTCCAGTGTTACAATGAAATCTGTGACCCGTCAGAATGTGTTACTGTAGCGCCGTCTACCTGCTGCAAATCCTTTTGTGACTTCACGGGAAAAATCGGACCTGGGCAGAGGCATTCATTAAAACTACATTAACTATTTTTTTGGGGTAATTTTCTTTAATTCAAATATAGACCGCAAATATAGACTCTATAAGCTTATAGGCTTATAGAGTATGGGGTAAATGGAAATTTTTATATGGCACTGAAGTCTGTTTATCATAAGCCTATAGCATGTGTAAGATTGAATGAACTCCATACCAACTGGTTTCCAACATCATCAGGGGTAAAACAGGGCGATGGTTTGTCTCCCACATTATTTGCAATTTATATAAATGATTTGGCAAAGGAAATTAAAGCATTGAATTGTGGTGTGTGCACCAACAACACCAAAACAAATTCCTTGTATGTGTCAAAAAACGTACTTGGCAATAAAACCCTTTCTGATTCTGATTCTGATTCTGATAAGATGTGGAAATGAAATGATAAGTTATTGCATTAGAACTGGAAATAATTCACTTTAGAAAACCTTTAACTACTCGCAGCACTTATGAGTTTAAAATTGGGTCACACAAGCTGAACTTTGTACACTCATATAAATATCTAGGTTTTTATATTGATGAACATATGAATTTTAGAAATGGTGTTAAGGTTCTTGCTGATTCAGCACGTAGAGCTTTGGGTGGAATTATTGGTAAAAGCAGGAATCTGAAAGACATAAGTTTTCAAACGTATTCTAAATTGTTTCAAGCCTGTGTGTGCCCTATACTTGATTGACTATACTATATTGTGGGTGTTAGAGGACTTAGGAATATATCTAATTGTGAATTAGTGCAAAATAGTGCCATAAGATATTTTATGGGTGTGCATAAATATACCCCTACATTGGCGATAGTGGGAGACATGGGATGGGAATCATGTGAGGCTCACTGGAAGATATGTATGGCCCAGTTATGGAATCGTCTATTAGATATGGATGCAAATAGGTTGACAAGGAAAATATTTCTCTGGGATAAACACATTCTTGGTCTTTGGTCTAACGACATAAGCAAATTGTTTTGTAATTATGGTTTTGGGGATTTGTTTCTTAATAATGAAAAGCTGAATATCGGTTTGTTTAAAGAATCTGTGTTTACTAAAGACAAAAAGCAGTGGGCTGACGATATATGGGCTAAGCCAAAATTGCGTATTTTTGTAATGATAAAACCAGAATATGGCACTGAGAATTATGTTGTATATAATTTGTCAAAAAGGCAAAGATCCTTATGTGCTCAAGTAAGATCTGGTGTTTTGCCTTTGACTATTGAAACAGGACGATATGTTAATGCAGAAGAGGAAAAACGGATCTGTCCTATGTGTTGTTTGAATGATGTAGAAAATGAGTTCCATTTTGTTTTCTATTGTCCTTTTTATCATGAGCAGCGTGATTTTTTGTTTTGTAGGATAAAAGCAGAGATTGATTTGGTAAATATGGATGATGCTCAAAGGTTGAGATGGCTGTTCACATATGAAACATAAATTGGCTAATTATTTAGATAAAGGCTGGGAGAAGAGGAAAAAAGCTCTTTATCGAGTGTAGATGAGAACTAGTTGTTTGTGTGTGGTATGTGTGTACGTGTATATACATGTATGTATGTGTAGGTCTATATATTTGTATTCATGTATTTGTTCGAAGGATTTGTATATGCAACGGGAAGATGTTTGTTGAATAAGTGAATTTGTGGTGTCTTGTAATCCCATGTGGGATGGGCCAAGATGTTTGGCATGACACAGAAATAAAATATAACTAACTAACTAACTAACTAACTATCTATAGGGGTATACTTTGACTTTTGTAATTCATTCATTTAGGTTTTTTTTTTATAAACCAAACATGGCACATGAAAAACATTACTGTTTCCTCCTCCACACCAATGATTCCTCTAAAGCCAGGCCAAGGTTCGGATGTTTACTCAGTGGTTGAGATTAGAAGAAGCTGGAGACGGTCCAGCCTCTTAACTAACCCAGCGGTCTTGTACGGACTCCAGACACCGGCTTTAGGAGCACTGATCTGAACTTTGCACTTGACTGCTTCTAAAAATGTCCTTGCATGTACCCCAACAAGGAAATTATTGGTGAAATTGGATGTAACTGAACACAGGTTTGAGAATAGCGAATACAAATCATGTCCATCCAGCAAATTCAGTTTAATTCCACGTCCTTGTAGTCTACAGCACCACTAGGGATTACTGCCCACACTCATCAAAGGTGCAAAGTAGACCAACATGACCAACTAGTCGGGTGTGTGAGGGAAATCATTTCAAATTCATCATCTTGGTGATGTTAACACTTAAGACACCAACATGCCAATCCTTCTCTGAAATAATAGCACCAGGATGGACTCCCACAGCAGCTCATTGACGCGCACACACACACACACACACACACACCCCTTACACTTTACTGTACAGTATAATTCACTCCCTCCACGGTTCGACCAATGCTGTTGTTAAAGATTATTGTTTAGGGCATTTTAGGCCTTTATTTCCACGGGACAGATGGAGACATGAAAGGGAAGAGAGAGGGGGAATGACATGCCACAAAGGGATGCAGGTCAGAGTCGAACCGGCGGCCGCTGCATCAAAGAGTAAACCTCATATGTGCGCCTGCTCTACCTACTGAGCTAAGCCAGCCACCCAATGTTGTTGTTAGCTACGTTTGATCATTTGCCAAGAATCAAACATTTCCCATAATTCAGTTTGTGGTTTAAGGAGAAAGAGAGGAGAAATAAGATGACTTTTCGTTTGCTAAAACGACATGTGCAAAACTGATTCCTAACAACACAACTCTTCACACACGTCTCAGAACAGGCTCAGTGCAGAGAAACCCTCAGAACAATCCTCACTGAGACAACACACACACCGTCACTCAGAACAATCCTCACTGAGACAACACACACACACACCGTCACTCAGAACAATCCTCACTGAGACAACACACACACCGTCACTCAGAACAATCCTCACTGAGACAACACACACACCGTCACTCAGAACAATCCTCACTGAGACAACACACACACACGACAGAACAATCCTCACTGAGACAACACACACACACACAACTCACTCAGAACAATCCTCACTGAGACAACACACACACACCGTCACCAGAACAATCCTCACTGAGACAAACACACACACACACCGCACTAGAACAACTCACTGAACAAAAAACGTCACTCAAACAATCCTATAGACAAACAACACCACAGAACAATCTCACTGAGACAAAAACACACACACGTCACTCAGAACAATCCTCACTGAGACACACACACACACACACACAACGTCACTCAGAACAATCCTCACTGAGACAACACACACACACACACAGTCACTCAGAACAATCCTCACTGAGACAACACACACACACACACAGTCACTCAGAACAATCCTCACTGAGACAACACACACACCGTCACCCAGAATAGTAGTTTCTTTACAAAGAAAAGAGTGAAATTTTTTCACATGATTAAATTTTTTTAAAATTGAAGGTAAACAAGAAGGAATGAAAATCAGCAGTTTGCTTCAATATATAATTATTCACTATTTATGTGGGAATTTACGTAATAACTAGAACAAAAGGTACGTAAGAGTAACAAAGCACTGTGGGGCTAATCCTGCCTCTCTCCAGCATCAGGCCACACGTTTTCATCATCATCATCATCCCATTGGATGTCCTCTCTTGCCATGCACCTGCATCATCTATAAATACAAATTACTGCAATGTGGTGTTTGCATTGCTTTCACTTCCATGACTTTCTGAAAAACAGTAAGTGTGCAGTTTTACTGTAGTAAAGTTAGTGTTTTTCACATTTTTTTTATAGCTGTGTATGTAAGCTCAGACATCTTACCTGGACATGATGGTATCTTTTTACTGTTTCTCTCGAACGGTACAGTGAATAACCGTTTCATTCTTGTTTGGAGTTTCTACTGTATATTTACAAAAAAAAAAAGACTTTCTAATCTTTCCCTATATTTCTAGTATATGTGTGTGTGTGTGTGTGTGTGTGTGTGTATATATATATATATATATATATATATATATATATATATATATATATATATATATATATATATATATATATATATATATAGTGTATGTGTTCACTAACAAGTCTAAAACAAGAAACCTGGACCCAGTGGAACACAGCTTTAAAGCTCCTCACAGTGACGGTCTACACTATAACCCTATCAGACATACATTACTGCCTTTTAAATTACAGAACTCATGCTGGAGTTTTAATGATTAAAAGGTGCTGTAGGTAGGATTGTGAAGATCCATGTCTTGGCCAAAGAATTTGAACATCGACAACTTCTCAGTCCCTCCCCCACCCTCCTTTCTGCTAAAGCACAAAACGGTCTCCTAAGCCCCTCCCCCCACAAGGGAGAATGAATGCATGTGCCTGAGGAGTGACTGACATGCAGTTAGACACCCCCCCTGGCCCTGATTGGTGCATCTGAACAGGGAGCGGTGGATTTTCGCACTACAGGCTGGAGGTGGTGCCAGAGGAGCCGGATTTTTTATTTTTTATTATTTCATGTAGTTCTACTGGAACATAGGGTCAGTTTCAGGAAATATGACAGAAAGGTAGTTTTATAAGGCTTACCTAATGCATCTTTTAACAAAGAGCCAAAGAAAATGCTGGAACTCATTTAGGTCTTAAACAGTTGTTCTTGCAGCTGTGATCAGGGGAACACGTGTACCGTATTACTTCAAAATACATGTATTTCCTTTTGTCTAAACCTGAACTTCCTGCCTTCTTAATGGAACAAAAACACATTCATGTTCTTTGTCAAGATTATTCATGAATTGTATTTCTGAGAAAATCAAGGAAGATTTGCAGTTGTATACAGGGCAGTGTGTTGTTCCTTTCGTCTTCCTGACAGCCTTTCAGAGACATGCCTCTTTTTTTTTTTTTTTTTCTCTTTTTCTCTTTTTTTTTTTTTTTTTTTTTTTTTTTTTTTTTTTTTTTTTTCGACCTTAAGCCTCTTTTTTTTTTTTTTTTTTTTTTTTTTTTTCTTTTTTTCACATCTATCAGCAGCTTCTTTTCTCTGCTATTGCAATGATTGGTTTGTTTGCATGTTTTTTTTTCAAATGGAAAGCCAATATTTAGGGTAAGCCACCGACATTCTTAAATGACCATTTGATTTGGGTGACTTGTGTTCACTTTGATCAGCTGCTGGATTACATAACATATGAAATCCTGCAATTTTTAAATCTAATACCTAGAGAAGCTTTGCAGTTCTTCAAAGCATCTTTGTAAGGCTTTAAAGAACTGAAGGGTGCCTTAAACCTGAACCGAAAAAGCTGAGGGCTGCAGGGTGTTGCCATATATTCACAGACTGTCAACGTGACAGGGTCTTAAAATATTTTATTATTTTTATTTTTAAGCGGATGAACACAATAAGAGTTTTTTTTTTATCTTATCATGTTCTTCCATATTCTTGTCATTTAAGCGTAGCTTTGTTTTGTGTCACAATCCCAATAAAAGTAATTATTTAAATGTAATTATAAAGTAGGTTGATTACTGATTTTGCTTTGCCCAATTGCGGGCAGGACAGCAAGATGAAAACAACATGCATATTTATCACCTTATAATGTTTTTATGGGGAATGTGTTAAACAGTTGCGTTACGTGTCGTAGTAGCAGCACGTAGTAATAATCAGCCCCCTAGTAGTGGGGTCAGGTGTTTGGTGTTTTAAGCCCCCAACGTCGCCTTCCAGGCAGCGCGGCAATGGTTATGTTTAGGGTTAAGGTTAGGGTTAGCTGCCTGGAAGGCTACGTTGGAGGCTTAAAACACCATCATGCTAGTAGTGGACACAACATTCCCCCCTTACTGTGGGTCAGTTCTGTGAAGCGCCGTCCCCCAAAGATGCAACCACCAATTTTTTTGACAGCCTACATACACAAGCAAGGGCCTTTTATCCATCATTACATTTTTTCCAGAGGTGAGGCTCCATTATGCGAAGGCTACAGCATTCAGACATATGTGGGTATATATGGGTAAGCACGCCACCCACTCCGTAGTCTGATGCATCTGTCATCACAAAGGTTAGCCCGGCGGGTAGAGCTGGGCGATATGGATATGATTACATCCATGTTGATATTGTAGGGTTGACAATTTGGGCTTTCACAAAGTATTTAAACAATGAGATTTTGGATAAATAATCATCAGTAATGTGGATACAATGAATAAATGAGTAAAGGCAAATATTAGAACAGCCAGAACAGTCTAGTAAGTAAAAAAAAATGATGTAAGTTTACTGTAATTCAGCTTTTAAAACCAGGTAAAGACAACGCTTATGTCATATTATGATATTACAATATCCAAAATCCAAGACAATATCTAGTCTCATGTTGTCGATATATTGCCCAGCCTTACCGGAGGGATCAAATAGTGAAAGCACTGGACTATCAACTAGCAACAGTTTCGGTTTATTACAACTGCGGTCCACATCCACGGTCCATTTAAAGCCAGAGTCTCTAACAACCTGGATGCATCTAACTGTGCTCAGATCTGAGAGGACTTCTCCGTCTGATCAAAATACTACTACTACCCTACAGACATCATCTTCAATCCTCCTGAATTGGATTATCTCACCCAAATGAAAGTTGTGAGGGCTCTACCTGTTGACCCTTACTTTCTTATCTGCTAGACCGGCTAGCTTGGCTAGCCAACGTCACCACCAGCTGTTAATGACGCCTCCTGTATGGTCGGGGCTTGCAGCGGTTAAATCTGAACCTCGATTCACCACTTCCAGTTTGAACCGGATCTGCTACTGGACCTCCATCCTTTGCTACTGAAAGGTATCATTTTGATAGCCTCCCTGCTGTCCTGCTGCGGTTAGCCTCTGCTGCTAGGACCGCTGCCCTTCAGATAGCTACTCTGCCTTTGGGTACCCAGTTCGTGGACACCGGCCAACTCAGCTTACCATAAGTCAGAAATCATAATTATTGGCCCAGTTACCCTTACCCCACCAAGGATTTCACACTCAACATTGATGGCTCCATAGTTCTCCCCCTCCATCCAAATCCGCAAACTTGGAGTGACCTCACCCTCTTGTTCCTGCCCCATGTCAACCACATTATCAAAACAGCCTTCTTCCACCTCTGCAACATTGCCCCCGCTGGCCCTCACTGTCACTTACTGCTGCTGAAACACTCATTCATGCATTTATAACATCCAGGCTTGACTACTGCAACAGTATCTGTTATGGTACCACAAACAAGTCCTCAATAAACTCATAAACTGCAGCCCGCCTTGTTACCATGCTCACATATCCACATCAACCCAGTCCTTCATTACCTCCACTGGCTCCCGGGTAAACACAGGATACATTTCAAGATTATTGTTTTTTTTTTTTATATTAGGACAAAGCACATCAATATCAACATTTCTGTAAATGCACCAGTGTTGCATGGATTTATGGTGGGAGAAAACCGGAGCACCCAGAGGAAACCCACGCAAAGGCTAGGAGGACATGCAAACTCCACACTGAAAGGCCCTGCCCAGACCGGGGATCCAACTCTGCCCAGACTGGTGATCCAACTCCGCAGTGCTAACTTGCTGTGAGGCAGAAGTGCTAACCACTGGGCCACAGTGCCGCCCTACCCAACACCTCAACAAGGCCCTCAAAAACCTGGCTTCCCCCCTACCACTCCTACTCCTACGCCAGGACCAAGTGGCGAACCTGGGATGACAGGGCGTTTTCAGTCGCCGCCACCACTCTCTGGAACGCATTACAAAACCAAATCAAAAATTCCCCCACACTGTCATCATTCAAAAAGGCCCCTAAAATTATTATTAATATTATTGTTAGTATCCCTCAGTAGTGCCCACATCAGCTCCACCATTTTAGCGAATGCATGTTATGCCCCTCCTGAGAAGGTCCGGCAACAATCACATTGATAGTTGTGTACTCCAGATGGACCTTTAGCACTTTTTCCATCATATTTTGGAAAGCGGATAGGGAAAGCCATATGGGACACGACAGTAGCGGAAAAGCCCTCTGCGTGTAATAAAGGCAAAATGGTACGCTCAGGCCAAGTCTATGGTACCCCTCACTCAAACACTCCCAAGGTGAGGCAACAATCCATTTCATTTTTCTTTCCTTCAGCAGCATGTCAAGTTCATCAGGGACTGCTTGACGTAAAGCAGAGTGGCCAAGCATACGATAACATGATGTTATGTTGGGACTCATTTAATTATATTGCTCACATGCTGTGCCTAAAGTGTTTATCTGGATATTAATTTATTCGTCCATGCAGTTGCCATGAATGAGAGATGAGGGAGACAGCTGGTGTAATTATTAGTGTGGTTGGGGTTGTATTTTAACCTTTTTTATGCACTGCAAAGGACAACATGTTTGTGACCAATGGGCCAGGAGACTAAGCTCTTAACAATATAAAAGCATCAGCAGAGGAAAATAAATAAATGTTAAAAGCAGTATCTGGCTAAGTGGGAATTAACTGCCAACTCTGCAGCTCTATGCAGAGTTGCCTCTTTAAGCTCTGACAGTGTGATATTACAGTATCATTGTTTTATTGTATTTAATACATAAGAGTGGAAGACAGCTCCTTACAATGGACATCACTTTGCTCAATTAATTAGTTAAGTGATTTTGGCTGAATAATTAAAATAAATATCTCCCTGTTGGTGGGTTCACGGTCTAATTTTCAGCTTTAGTGCCATAACATTTTGATATTAATGAACGTCCGTTACATTCAAGCCATTGCCAAATGAGTTGCTACAAAGCTAATTAAGACTATCAGCTCCACAGAACTCCCTCTGGATTTCTCAGTAGGGCTATGTTCAGAAGATTGTGGTGTCAGGTGACTTTCCAATGAAGATAATGACCTCTTCTGAAGAGCCCATCATGTTTTCTTAATTCTCTGTGCCTCCTTGGTTATAAGCAACAGCGTGGAGGAGGGGTGAGTTTGGTGTGCGATCACGTAAGGCTTTTATCATGTGGACGTGCTGGTAGTGTTGTTGTCATTGCTTAGAATTCCTCATGGGGGAGACAGAAACTACGCACTGTAGCTTTAAGAGTTTTTAAGAGCCAAAATGCATTTTAGTCACGACCTATGTTGCCTTTAAATGATCAGTCCTGTTGATCTGGGGATCTGGTGGAAACGGCAAGAGTATTTCAGTATTTCAGGTCAGAAAGTCAATTTTAGAAATGAAACTGTTTGGACCGCTGGGGGCAGCATCACGCCTTGAGCAACTACTCTGGGAATCCCTTGTGCATGCCTGCTTTGTGAATACCATGTGGAAAAGGCAATAACATCAAGCAAATATATTGAATGGGTAATGGTGAAAAAATACTGACCATAAAAGTGCCCTTGAATGAACCAACAATGGTGCATCTGCTGTGTAGACTATTATCGTGATGATAACATAACTTTGACAATCAAAAATATGGGTAAGTCAACTATGATGGACTGGTCTAATTTAACCAACTTTGAAGTCTCTGCTACATGATGATGCACGCTTGGACTGACTAGCGGGGCTGCTACTAACAGCCTGTGTCATGAGTATACAGAGGCTGGGACGTCCTACATAGGCTTCTGTAAAGACTGCGGTGTACCAACACACACAGAGGTGAGTTATAACAATGTCAAACCCTGGTTCACAGCTAAGCTCAGACAGCTAAGGTTGGAAAAAGGAAGCAGCATTCAGGAGACTGGGGAAGGACAGGTTAAAAGAGGCACACATTTAAAATAAAGTTTAGTAAGGTGATAGATTAGTTTTAGTTTATTGGTTTATTTGTCAGGGACCATGCACAGTTCAAGCCCTGTACCAGAGTTAGCTATATAGCTAATTTACATCTGTGGTCCCTGGGCAATGGGGATAAAAGGACAAAATGGACAACAGACAATACAGACAACACTATCAAAACAGATAAAAACTTAACAACAACCACATAACAAGCATTACATAACGTATAACCCAGTATACAAAATATGCATTCCATATTATAAAAAGATCAATGATCACACAGTTGATTTGCCTTCAGCCAAGTCTTTAAGGACATTTTCAAACTGCTGAGGCTTGCACAATCTCTAATGTGAAGTGGAATTAAGTTCCACTTTTCTACTGCTGTAAGTGAAAAAGCTGACTGACCAAATGTAGTCTTCCTAAATTGGGTGTAACAGTCACCTCTTACAGAAGCCCTGGAGACCCTTACGTTATCTCTGCAAAATGACACGCACTGCTTGAGTGGTGGTGCAAGATCATGGGTCAATTTATACAGTGCCTTCACCCCCCTTCCTTTCCTTTTTTTATTTAAAAATAAAAAAAAAATAAAACTAAAAAAAAAAACCTTTTCAAAAAAAACCCCTACAAAAAAAACCCAACTAAAAAAAAAAAAAAAAAAAAAAAAAAATACACCAGGCACATGTCTGTCAAATAGAGAAAGCTGTCAAAGGTTAATAGGTTGTGATGGTGCAGTGATGGTAGTTTCTTGTTTTTTTTTGTCAAGAACTTTCACAACTTGTTTGTAAAGGGTACATAAGGGTTTTAGCGTAGTCCCTGGGACCTGCCTGGGACCAGCTTGTAGAACAGTAAGATAAAAGGTGAGAAGATCATTGAATGCAAAAACAGTTTAGATGTTGTACTCTGAGAAAATCCTACAGCAATCCTACAGCAAACGACTTTGGTCTGGAGAGGGCTCAGACAAGATCAGCTTCCTGGGCACCATCAGCAGCCTGGACCTCAAGGAGCTGGACATAAGCCCTCACCAAGAAAGCCCAGCAGAGGATGTACTTCCTGCGGCAGCTGTTCAACCTCCCAAAGCCAGCGATGGTGCACTTCTACACTGCCATCACTGGTGTACGTCCTCACTTCCCCAGTTAACTATCTGGTACACTGCTGCCACCTCCAAGGACAAGGGCAGACTGCAGTGTATCATTCACTCTGCTGGGAAGGCAATTGGTTGCATTCTGCCATCCCCCCCTGTACACCTCCAGGACGCTGAGGCCATCAGGAAAGATTCCGTCTACCCCCCCCCTCCCCCCTCTCGGCAAGAGACTGCAGCCCTCAACCTCACGGCACAAGAACAGTTTCTTCCTGCTCCCTGACTTCAGCTGGCCCCCCATCAACAAAGCCCAGGAGCCCCCACTGACAAGCGACTCTTATTCCACCCCCATGGACACAACGTAAAGTCTCCAAATCTTTCTCAACGTGGTCCATTAACACACATTTTTGCATTGCACATATTTTATTACCTTATACTGTGAACAACTGCACATTATTTTTGCCAATTTCCATTCCATCCATTACGCACCAAAGTACCAAGGCAAATTCCTTGTATGTGAAAACCTACTTGGCAATAAACCTGTTTGTGATTGCACATGCACATGTCAGCACTACTTCAGCATTTGTCCCCCCCCCCTACACACACGCACGCAAAAGTTTGAAAAACAGTGAATAAAAATCATGTCCATTCAGCAAATTCTATTTAATTCCACATCCTTGAACAGCACCACTAAAGATCACCGGCTACACTCATCAAAGGTGCAAAGTAGACCAACATGACCAACTGGTCAGGTGCGTGAGGGGAATCATTTCAAATTCATCATCTTGGTCACGTAACACTTAAGACACCAACATGCCAATCCTTCTCTGAAATAATAGCACCAGGATCCCACACACACACACACACACACACACACACACACACACACACAGACAGACACACACACACACACACACACTTCTTCTTCTTCTATTTGGCAGCCATGGCAACAACCATTTGCCTCAACTTTAATCACTAAATCTGCACAGTGGGTCGTTATCAGATTATGGGATTATCCAATCCACACTGAGAAATCAAACAAGCCCGGACCCAATCACAGAGAGACACATACACGCATGCTCACACACGCAAACAGTGTGTGTGCAACAGGGAGCAATAAAAAAAAAAAAAAAAAATATGAAAAAAACTAAAGCGATGGGTAATCAAGTGTTTCCAGTTACAAGGCTGCCCCCTATAGACGAGGAATGGAGGCTGCAGGGGCTGTGAGCAGCAGACAGTCTAACACAAGGGTGTCAAACTCATTTTAGTTCAAGGGCCACATACCCCTAATATGATCTCAATTGGGCCAGACCAGTAAACTACTCCAGAAAGATCAGAAACTTTATCTGCCACAGAGATTCTTGTCAGCGTGATGTTGGCAAGCGCAAGTTGCCTCTGCTGTGATAGCGTTCTAATGCCATTGTATGAAAAAAAATAATGTTACGGACCTGGGAGAGAGGGGTAATATTCTGAGAAAAAACTCAGAATTTCTTAGATTAAAGTCGTAAATTAACGGAAAAAATAACTTGGATATTCTCTGAGATTAAAGTGGGAAATTTGGAATTGAAATTAATTACTTCTCCGCCATTTTCACACTTTCTCACGCAATGTCATTCAGTGGGCCTGATTGGACCCTTCGGCGGGCCAGTTCTGGCCCACGCGCCGTATGTTTGACACCCCTGGTCTGACAGGTCCAGGAAGATGTAGGGTTCTGGCTTCCTGGGAAAACCCCAGCAGTATATGAATATCATGAATATCAAGGTACCCCATGGAGTTGTCTACTAAACAAACAGTTATGTCACTGTAACAGTAGTGAGAAACCCCTAATGTTAACACATTAGGGGTTTCTCAAATGCATTCTATGTATGTTTCGCTGTTTTGCGATAGAGATGGGGACACTGGTGCTGAGCCAAGCCTTGAGCAAAACGGTTGCTCACAGGTCAGCAAAATGGTGGCCATGTTGGCACAGTGCAAGTGTTTTCCACAGCACAGCAAAGGAAAAGGCTTTGAAAGTGTTGGGAGGCGTGCTGGCTCAGATTTGACCTAGCACACAGTACAGTGTTACCATAATCAAGACCTAAAGTTGTAAGAAACCATATTTTTGTATATTGTATGCAGTGGGAAAAAGAATGAATAAGTTATCCTAGTTTGAAAGATCTAAATCAGCAGCAGCTAGTGGATGGAGGAAGTGTCTTCAAATAGGATAATGCAACCAGGCTGAAAACCATTATTCATCAGTGCATTAACGGCTGTGCTCTCGTAAGCCATTTTATCATATGAACTCCAGACAATGTCCGAGGAATCAGGTGCTGACATTGTTATACGCACAGCTTTTTTTTACTAGAGCTTTGGACAGGCAGCAGAAATCATAGCAACCCCCATCACCACCATTGTTAATGCTTTAGTGCGTAACTTTTTGATATTAATGAACGTCCGTTACATTCAAGCCATTGCCAAATGAGTTGCTACAAAGCTAATTAAGACTATCAGCTCCACACACTCACTCTGGATTTCTCAGTAGGGCTATGTTCAGAAGACTGTGACGTCCAGTGACTTTCCCTCGCAGAAAAGAAGAAGATAATTACCTCTTCTGAAGAGTCCATCATGTTTTTTTAATCCTCCGTGTCCTCCTTGGTTGCTAATAACTGTGTGGAGGAGGGGTGGGCGGTGTGCAATCACAGAAGGCTTGTATCATGTGGCTGATTGGACAAACGTGTCACGTGGGTCTGGTTTCTCCGTAAATTCAAAGACAGACTGTCATGGCGGCTTGTTCAGAATACGATCTCATATTGTACTAAAATAGTTCACCGAAACATGTTTCTGAAAACATTTTAGGCAAGAAATAGGCCATGCAGTTGCTGAATCGGCAGTGCCCGCCCCGCCGATTATACATGTCAAATCGGCCAAAATGAAGGCCGACGGCCCCTCGGACGGACGACAGCACGGAACACACTGCACAGACTCCAGTCACTGACCTCGCCAGACTGTCCGACGGCCGATTATTGGCTCTATGTGTCCGGGCCTTTAGAGGATGGACATTGAAGGTGCACAATTGCCCATTAACGTTACATTGCAGCTTGTTTTGCCAATGCCCACTGCAGCGGTCTTGCTTAATACTGGACCAGTGTCAAAGATAGTCACTTGCCATCAGTCACTTAGACACAAACACATGGGAAAATATTGTCCATAGTTGAAAAATACAGTAGTTACCCTTTGAGAATGTAAAGCCCTTTTCCTCCAGATGATGCTAAGAAGAATGAAGAGTTTATTAATAAAATGTAAAAGCAAGTTGGACCGATACAGGTTGAGTAGAGATAACATGCATTAGAGATTGTGTCTGCTCTATTTTAATTTCCTGTGAGTACCTGCACATTGTTTTCAACTGCCACATAAGCGGATCAGGTAGGAGCAATGTGACAGACAGGGAAACTACACTTTGAAGAGCTGTGACAAGAATTAATTATAGACAACTATTTGAGGTCAACGCATACATAGAAATACTGTACATTTATGTATGTTTGCATGAGGTGGAAAACAAAACAAACCACAATGTAACCAGAACAAACTAAAAGTCGTCAGTCAGACGGTTAGATATGCTCTACCTTGATCCACCCTCAGCGCTCTGATAGCGGATGCGGCAGGCAGTGTTTTTTGGTTTTTTTTGAGTGAAAAAGCTCTAATAAACCCACTGTACACTTCCTGCTCAGCACCAAGCAGCAGGCAGACAAAGACAGAAAAGGTGGTGGAGACCAAAACAGAGTTAGAAGAGAGTGAATATTGATGTCATCAGGTTGAGAGACACAACTGCAAATAAATGCTAATGTTGCTCAAACTCATTGCCTTTACTGTACGCAAACCGATCATGCTTACTGCCACGCAGTCCCGTCCCCTGCCGCCCCCCCCCCAAAAAGGCCCATTCTGAGCCAGGAAAAACCCTGTAAGCCACTGGCCCAAGGGGGTCCTGTTTCAGCACTATAATTTAAATTAAGCCACTTTTCTGTCAGTCGGGACAATTTTTTTTTTACACCTGAAAAATGTGCTGCTTTGTTGCTTAAAAGGATTCGCTATAACACACCAGAATATAAAGACATAATATAAAACAATAAAGTGACCTCGCTGTGGCACTTTCTCCTCTCATTTCATTCTGCAGCGAGCACTTTGAGGAGGATCAGCTCATCACAGGTAGACAGAGACTTAGGCCCCTATCTTGCACTCAGCGCAATTGCCTTTGTACACCGACGCACGTATCATTCCTATTTTGCACCCGACGCACAGCAGACTTTTCCCTCCACAGACGCACGTCGGTGGATTAGGGAATGTATTTGTGCTCCCGGGGGCGGTTCAGCGAAAAGAGGAGCAGTGTTTAGGCAACACCGTCTCACGGCAGTTTCGTGTAATGGTCACGTTATTTTCAATCTATTGATACGTGTTCACGGGGACGTTATTGTCGTTTTTTTTCGTGGCAGCCAGCACGAAATGGTCTATACAGAGATTAACGGGGAAAGCAAACGCCACTCCCTAGGGGAGGACGCCTCACACGCCGGGAGACAGCCGCGGGGGACGCGCGACAATAACGGGATGGCGGAGGTTGGGTTTAGTAAAACAACAACGGGGAAAGGACGCCTCACACGCCGGGAAACGGACGCGGGGGAGGACGCCTCACACGCCGGGAGACGGCCGCAGGGAACACGCGACAATAACGGGACGGTTAACGTGGAAACAAAACGCCACACGCGGGATGCGATCCCCGGCCTCCTGGGTGAAAGTCCCAGGAGGGCGTTGACCCATCCACCACCCCCCCTGACCGGCAGCTGATTGGACGAACGCGTGAGGTGGGTGTGGCTACTCGAGAATTTCAACAGAGTGTCATGGTGGCTCGTAGAGAATACGATCTCGTATTTCACTAAAATAGTTCACCGAAACGTGTTTCTGAAAATTTTAAGCGAGAAATAGGCCGTGCAGTTGCTGAATCGGTCTTCATTTCAGATCGACAAAGGTCAGTTTGAAAGATTTTCGTCTACTTCTACTTCTACTTTCCAATGCAGCGCCGCCTTCCCGGAATGCTTTGCAGGCGCGTTGAAGTCGCTTGACGTCACCCATAGGAAATAGAGTGGATAGAAGCGTCGCACGGTCAAATGGATCTGTACCGTTAGGCCGGCGACAGACTGGATGCGTGGCGTGAGCGTGTCAGCTGCGTGGCGTGTCCGTTTTTATTTCGGCTCCCATGTTAACAGGTTAGAGCTTGCACACCTGCGTGACACGCACGTCTCAGGTGCGGCTCGAGCTGCGCCAAAAACACGTGCATGCTAGAAATAGAACCGACGCCTATTTTTCACGCGACACGCAATTGTGTTGGAAGCGTTTCCAGGCAAAATAGAATAGGAAAAGATGTTGAGATATATATATATATTTTTGACACAAATTAATAAATGACATGTTTGAATGTTGATGTTTGAAAGTCTCTAGGTTTCGACATAAATGCAGATATAAATGTAATTAAAAGAAATAATTCTGTAGCCTATTTTGCCGTCAATACTGCAGACGTTGTCTTTGCTGTAATCAAATCAGTATATATGTATGTTTAACATGAAGTATAGCCTACTACTGCTTGAGTGCAGTAAATCAATGGGAAACGTACATGTGTACAGAGTCAGACACCTTTCTGGTGTGTAAAGACATAAAAATCCACGCAGCCGCCACGCAACTGACACGCAACAGAAACGCCACGCACCCAGTCTGTCGCCGGCCTTATATGCAACGAGGCATGCGATCAGTCGACTATAGACGACACTTGGCGAATCTGACTTGACTATGTAAATTCTTGGTCGGGGACACCCCGACTCTTCCGTCAACTCATAAAACAGTTAAGAAGCACTATTGAGAAATGCTTGTAATTCAGTTTGATCAATTATGTCACAATAAAGAGAACGGTGTCATAAACTAAGCCACAGTGTTCAGAGGAAAATGTCTGGGTATTAAAAATAAGTCCAAACACATAATGGTCCTGCACCGAAGCCAACCTCCATACACCGGGTCTGACAAGCTGGTATGTACTGTATATGACACAGGTCTTTATTAAAGTGTCTTGCGTTAACAGGAAAGGTATCACCACGGTGAACACTGAATGACCACATAAAGAGAACCAGATGTATGGCAGCGCGTTTGGTGCCATCCATCTGGCCGTGGAGAAGGAAGACAACATGGCCATCATCTTTCGTTCTCAAAAGACTCGTGAAGATGATGCTACAATCAACTCACAGTTCAGCTTTTCTGATGTAAAGACTGACCCACAGTTAACCGTAGCAACTGCAAAATCCAGGATTAAAAATAGACACTGAAATGCACGGAGCAAGGCCTCCCGAATTACTTAATTAGCCGTCAATTGAATGAAAGGCATTGAGCTCGTCTCAGCTAATTACAACTTTTAGGTCACAGACCAGCAGCACGCTTACAGCCTCTCACTTGAAATGAAGACAGGGAACAGGACAAGTGTCTGACACCTTTGACACTCCTAAACCGACACAACAGACCACTCAGCTAAGTGAGGAAACATCAATAGGTGGAGTGGGAGAGAAATACAGCAGCAACAAGCAAACTTCCCTGGGGGCAAATCCAGTCAGCACTTTGCCTCAGGATCCACATCTTCTGTGGAGAGAAAATGATACCCCAACTCATTCCTAACAAATCGATCGTCAGCGTCAGAGGGAATTGGGATCAGAGTAGTCGATGAGAGAGGAATTGGAATCCCATTACGCCAAATTGATTTTACCTGACAAGAGGAATGGAGTCGATTCTCAGGGTCTGCTAAAAGGTCTGCAACATGTAGGAAACAACTACATTGGTTCCAGTACATTGGATGACAAGTGAAGGCTGACATGTCCAGTAATGTGCATTCTGCATGTACAGACTGTACGCATGGTTCAGCAGATAAAATACCGGATTACCCGGAGACAAAATGTTCTATGTAACCATACTTTGTATTTAAACAACTTAACCTTAAACCCTACTATGACCCATACAGAAAGTTGCACGTTATTATAAATCTCAATGTGCGCACAGCACGTCTCCTCCCAACTCCTGTTAAATCATATTAGACTAAGGCTATCCAAAGTTAATTCTTGTTCATTTTGTTTGATCATTGTTCGTTTTTTAGAAGTGCCTACATCCGTGTTTTCTGGGGTTCTAATTAACACATTGTTTTGTACTATATTTGTACTCTCATCTGAACAGATTAGTGTCATTCAAACAACTCAAGCAGTTTAACACTTTTACAGCCAACTTAATAAAATGTCGGGTTTATAGTCGGGCTCGAGTCCATAAGAACAGTTAATGGATACGGGCACAGAGATAGAGAGAATGGGAACCGAATACTCTACTAAATGGCGTTCTGGGAGCTTTCACAGCGCTGTGGCCGTGGCGTTTCTACGGTTTATTAGTACAGTAAATCCCACGGGAAGCCACAACACCACAAGGTATTATAATCATCAGTGGCAACTTTATAGTAGCCATCCAAATAATGTTTATTGGCGGTTAACATCTGATTTCTTAAAGGTTTACAATCATTTGGTAAACATTACTTTTTATATATATATATATATATATATAAATAAATAAATGTAAGTTAAAAGGAAAAAATTGTAGAAAACTGAACTTAATGTAACTGTCACTTTTTTTAGTGCTGCCTCTTATATTCAATGTTCAATTTGTGCTATAAAATTTTTTTGTAAATGATTTCCTTTTATTTGTTTTAAATTCAGCAAGCAGTTTGTTGTATTTTAGCACAATACTGAGAGCAGCAGAAATGCAGAACTTAATACACTTTAATATCTGTTTATTTATCGTGAGTAGTATCGTTATCGAGATATTCAACGTCGTTATCGCATATCGCATATTTTAATCATTTTCGTGAAACCTAGCCACAATGATGGTTAATGAATTGTTCTAGTAGAATCATAAATGCACTCTTATTCTTCCAAATGTTTTGCACATAGCCGGTGCAGACAGCTGCATAGATTAAAATGAGAGTGCGTCTGTTGCGTGAGACGTGCGAGTGGAAACACGTGTCTCATACGCTTGCGTTCTAGACGCAGAGTTAGAGATTGCTCGGTTGTCCACAGCGCAATGTAAATAAAGAATTCATTAAGCCCACTAACGCCTGGCATATATGGAAAATGCAGGGCTTTTCAGTGGACTTTTTAATGTTTACTGCTCAATTGTCAAGGCACTTTCCGGGTGGGCCAAAGTGCTGTTGTTGTTGTCTGACCAGTCCATAAAACCGGTAGATCGGCCCTTTGATTATTTTCTAAGTTAACACTGGACCGGCCAAATCATATCTTTGAACCCCCCGCCCCCCTTTGGGCTCAATGACTTCATTAAAACAGCATCTGCAACAAAAAATAGTGCAGGATGGGTAAGACAACTCAACGCATACGCAAGGGAGTCACTGAGAAATGGCGGGCCAAAAAAATACTTTTAACCCAGACTTTTGCAGACTCTTTTAGGAGCCACTTAGGAGCTAATTTCAACATGATGATTTTTTTGTGAATACCACCACTGGTCACTCTACTTTAAAAAATAACAATGTATTGATCTCAGATTAGGGTAGTTTTTTTTCTTCTTCTCTGGTCACTTTGCATCGAGTCGAAGATTTTAGACCAATGAAGACCTGTGCTGTTAGATACTTTTACTGGAGTTACTCTGTTACTGTTTCCTGAGTTACCAGAATGCCATTCAACAGCCTAGAGAATTTGAATTAGGTGGAGACCGAAACTGGGGTCAGTGGGGTTTTCTTAATAAAATGATGTTGGACTGTCAGACTGTGTTCTACATATGCATCTATGAAATAATGACCTTGAATTAACAGGAAAGGAACAGAGGACATATGTAGGCTACATCATAAAGAAGAAAGATGCTAAGGCCAAGTGACTTAATGAGAGCATGTTGTTTTTCTCTGTCACAGTAGAACTAAAGTGATGTTTGTTGCTACCAGAGGCCTGAATTCCACAGGACAGGAGTCAAGTAGATACCCTGTCAAAGTGCATTCAGTCACACCTGCCACAGCCTGTGGTCACTTTCACAATAAACCTTAAGTCAAGGACACTCAGCTAAATAAAGAAAATAATTTAAATATCAAATAAGTAAGTAAATAAACTGCTATCTGTGAGGTTTCGACCAGTGTTTCAAAGAAAGGCCGTCAATATTGTAGATCTACAGTATAAAAATGGAATATTTGAACGAAATAAAAAAATAAAAAGCTTCCAAAACCACATTCAGGCTACATGGACATTGCTACATTTTGGTTTTAAAGTGGAGTTTTTTCTTAAGTTTAAAATGCACTTGGTGATTGTAGACGGTAGGGGCAGCAGAATGCTTGAATCCTGTTCACAGCATGGTTGACAGGATTTAAGAATATTACACTCTCCTCCCTCCAAGTGGGTTACAATGGCAGAGTGGCGCTGTTCGTATTTCCGCTCGTTGACTCCGCAGAAAGAAGAAGAAACTACTTTCGTTGAAAAACGTGTTACCTGTTGCATGGATGTATTATATTGAATAAAACTCACAAGACTTTCTTTTGGTAGACTTGATATTTATATCATTCTTTCAGCTGTGGAACCAGACGAATGGTAAGAGATTAAGTGAGATTTGTGTTGCTCTGATTTAGCAATAGGGCTAACGTTACAACAACTAACAACTAGCAATTCATTTTTGTCATTGATGAATTGGGTTTATGTTATTTGATTCTACTTATACTTCTATTCTATCATGCACGTTATACTCCAGTGTTTTACAGTCTGACCTTATTTCAGCTTACATTAGTTAGCGTTAGCTAAATCTGCCACAGTTGTGTGCTTTTTGCGGATTATAAAAACGTACGGACATAAAAAGGCCTATGCTATCCGTTTTCTCTCCGTTTTATGATGGATCAATGTTGTTGTTATTTCTGTCCGTTAAATTAACCTGTAGGTTAATCATGCGTTTGTCCAGCAAAATTTTGTTTAAAAAGTCCGTTTTTATTTTGAAATAGCTATAGTCTGGACGTGTTTAAACAGTATTTCAGTGACTGTGTTTAAATTGACTACTCAGTTTGTTAAACCTGCTTTCTATAAACAGGGCCCAGGAAACAAACACATTCAAAACGTTAACGTATAAAACTAAGTGACAAATGTTTGGCTTTTTCCATTTAATACTGTAGGTCGCTTGATCTGAACCGGAATCTGAACTCATGGCTGCAATCGAGACATTTTGGACCACCAAACTCACCGGAGAGGCCTGCAACAATTGCATCAACCACTTCAAAGTGATACCACAGGTCATTGCGTGATGTAATGAATACATGTGAATAAACTTGTATATCCCTCTTGCTAACCCTAGCCTGGTCAAAAGCTAAAAAACAAACAAACAAAAGATGTGTCTGAACATCAGGGCCACACGTGGGGGGGAGGGGGGATTTGCGGTGTGGTTTTTCGTTCAACTATTCCACCTAATCTCTAACCACTAATAGGTAAGGGGAGAGATGGCATGATGTTTAGATTTAATACAGATTAAAACTTAGAAACCTATTGCTGACACACCAGAAAAAAAGGGATCAGTATCAAGTTTACAAGTTTAAGACAAGTTTACTGGTATAACGAGATGTTTTTCACGTTAGAACTGGTTTAACGTGCCGGGACGCCCCGGAACCGTGTTCCTGCACCTTTTGATTAATAAGTAAATTGTGTTTCATTCTGCAGCAGCCGTGAGTTCAGTATCAGTGGTTAGTTCGCGTCTTTAACAGCAGCAGTCGAGTGGCTTGGATCTAAACTGCTGCCCGTTGAAAAAAAACTGCCGCCCCCCCTCCCTCCCCCCCCCCCACCCCCCCCCCCCCCCCCCCCCCTCCCCCGCCCCCCCCCCACACAACAAATAACTTTAACCCCTGGTCATAACAAGACCATAATTAAATAAATGTACTCTGATGCAGATTTGTTTCATTTCATTCACTGCCTAAGCAGATTTCCATTAGCATAAATCAGCCAACAAAACAAAATGCCAAAAAATACCAACCAAAAAAAAATTTGCTGCAATGCCCTCCCCCCCAAAAAATTTCATATATTTTGTAATGCCTTACAACCTCTTTAATGTAAGTTGTATACACCCCTTTATGTTCACATTTGTCTCTGTATACTGTGTATTCCTTATGTTATTGTAGTTTTACTTGAATACTAAGGATTTGGGAGAAAAAAAGTCTTCGTCAGATATTTGATCAATAAATACCAGCCTATGATTAATACATTTTAATTATGGAGCATTCCATGCATCTAAAATATTAGTAATGAGGCTCATGTCACACTTGTTAACTGGGAATATTTGTTGTAGGACAGGAATTACGTCACTAAACTGCTTTCTTGTTGATCTTCCTGGCTGGCACTTGCAAGCTTTGTTACTGTAGCAAGGTGCAACCGAACGCTAAACAGACATTGTTAGGCGACCATTTGTTTTCATGAACTTCGATGAAGTGAAAACACACAGCGAGAGGGTCAACGTTAAAAAGGCCCTGACACACCAAGCCGACGGCCAGGAACTAGTGGCGCACAACAGACCTCGTCGCCTCTCGTCGCCTTTGTGTTGGCCAAAAATTAGCACTGGAACACACCGTAGAGACTACAGCGGACGGCCAAGTACCACGTACGTTCTGCGCCTGCGTGAGAGGAAAGAACTCTCCCAACCAGCAGGCGGCAGAGATGTTCACAAGTCATTTTTTGGAAGTCCAAGTCGCGTCTCAAGTCTTTGAGCTCGAGTCCAAGTCAAGTCTCAAGTCTTTGAGGGGCAAGTTCAAGTCAAGTCTCAAGTCTTTTGCCACAAAAATGAAAAAAAGTGGAAATCAAGAGAATAGTGGCAGCGCCACACCAGTTACAGAACAACATGCATCTCAGTGTCAGTCCAAATTACGCACAATAAGCAGTTTGAACTCACTGATGTAATGCCATTTATTTTCTAAGTGTTAGTAGGCTCAGTGAAACAAAGTCCGGCGCGAGAGAGATCCGACTCAGAGGAGAGGTTAGTGAGGCCAGCGTCTCCACGGCAGGAGACAGTGCGCACGGATCCGCTGCGCCACGCATGGATGAAATAATTAAATAGTAAATAGGACTACAGTAACAGAAATATGTGCAAAATTAAGACAGTCAAGACGGCCCAGTGTTTGGTGGACCAGGTACACTTTGTTCACTTAACAGCCTACAAATCATCCACGGGATCAATTACACGTCACAGATTGATGCGTGCGTCCCGCCTCCTGTGTGCCATGGATGTCTGAGCCTCAGCAACTACTAACTATAAAGATACAATGTGCCTGTTCCCAGCATTAGCACAACACTTTGCGATGGTTAGCTTGTTACTTGTGGTGATATATGCTAAATGTAACGTCTCTTTCACATTAGCAAGTGACTGACCTATCTGGGTGTGTTTTGAGATGCCTGATGAAGTCCGACGTCGTTGACCAGGCATCATTTATCTTGGTGCCACACACCTTGCATGTAGCAGTTGGCTTACTGCCACTGTTTACGGAGTTATTGAAAGCAAAACTAATGACAAAAGGCACAACTCCGTGAGGACTTGGTGTCGCCATCGTCAATGCATTTTGCATGCGAGTGCGCACACATAAGGCATAGTGCATGCGTTACGTTACACATTATGGCAAAGGGCTGGGGACATGCAGCTCGTCATATGTTTCCCCAACGTATATGTGCCAATAAAAGAAAATAGAAATACATGAATACATTTAGATTTAAAAAGCAATAATTGCATGAAAACAGGTTGTTAACGAGTCTCGAAGCTCGTGTCCGAGTCAAGTCTGAAGTCTTTTGGGTCGAGTCGCAAGTCAAGTCTTAAGTCAGCTGTTTGTGCGACTTAAGTGCGACTTGAGTCCGAGTCGCAAACTTGAGTCCCCATCTCTGGCAGGCGGCAGTAATCTATTTGTCATTCAACAAGGGTAACCGGACACAAACGTTGCTATGATGCCCACTAGGGCTGAACGATTAATCACATTCGCAATAATATCGCGATATGTTAAAACACGATTTCCTAAATCGCAAAGGCTGCGATTTGGTCACATGGCTCGCGAGAGCAAAGCAGTCTGCACTCCGCAGAGAAAGCATCAACTTGGCCCGCTAACGCTACGCCGTAATTTAAACTGTTGTGCAAATGCCTCAGGCTCAACAGAAACTTTAGTCCCAAATAGGAACAGTATGTCACTTGTGTGGGACTATTTTGGTTTAAAAAAAGAAGATGATGCACCGCTTCAGGTATTGTGCAAAACCTGTCTTGCTAACGTTGCTACCTCACGAGGTAACACTACGAACCTGTATCAGCACTTAAAAAAACAACAACAACAACACAAAGCCATCAACAACAGCTGCATGGCTAAAATGCAAAGCAAAATACCACCCGACAGGCATCGCTCACCGAAATGTTTGAAAACGTAACTTTAACTCCATATGAACGTACTTTACAACGGAACGAGAAAATTACTCAAGCAGTAATGGAGTTTATCGTCAAAGACAAGATGCCCCCTTAGTACGGTCACCAAGCCTGGGTTCACGGCTACACAGATCATCAGAGTCAGAGAGTGAAGGCCGGAGTCTGGAGATGTTTTTAAGATGTAAAACAGGCGGATTTGGTGATAGATTTGATGCGAGTATGAGGTACACTGACCGCAGCTGGATCGGAGCGGGAGTTGCCAATGGTGAGAAATTGCTTCCTGTGTGATCAGGATCACTATGGCTGGTAGTGCCATACTCTCTGCACTTTAGTCTGCGCTGTGTGTTGCTGTTACTGACTAGAGATAATTACAATTCATATGTAGATATTAATGTTCAGACAGTGATTACATTTTACTTTGAATTACCTAAATATTTTCAAAGAGGTACAGGCAGATATTTCTCTCCTTTATTTTCTGCATTTTTGTTTCATGCATGGACTGCATTTGACTGGAGATATACTATATTTTTACTTCTTTAATCTAGTAAAATTCAAAGACAGTGTTTAAAAAGTGCAATCCACATGTTTACATATGTTTATTACAGTAAATAATAATCCAAAGACTAGCAAATTTGGTAAAGCCACGTATTTGTTTTTATATTTTCTGCAATCTGCACTTTAGTTTGTGTGATTTGTTTCTGACTTTCATGTGGATGTTTACACCAGGCTTGGTCACTGCTCAATATACAACTGGGACTGAAGTAGTTAAATAAAAGATGTCATTCATATAAATTCATGCATCACCTAATTTCATCATCACATACAGGCCTGGCCTCCAGAAAGATTGTTTAATCTATCTAATCTAGTGTTGTTCATACTATACAATGATTTATTGCTCGTCTTTGTTGAATAATACAGAAGACAAAGAGCTTAAAAAATAATCGCACATTAAAGTGCTCATATTACACTCATTTTCAAGTTCATAATTGTATTTAGAGGTTGCACCAGAAGGTTTACATGGTTTAATTTAAAAATAAAACACTATTTTTTTTGTACTGCACATTGCTGCAGCTCCTCTTTTCACCCTGTGTGTTGAGCTCTCCATTTTCGCTACAGAGTGAGACATCTCACTTCTGTACCATCTTTGTCGGGAGTCACACATGCGCAGTAGCCAGGTCAGCACTGCTGGCTTGTCAGTTGCAGAGTATATGATATTGATTATTGAGAGTAACCCAGGTAGAAAAAATAGGTGGGCAACCTGGGCGGTTGGTAGCACAGAGGTTAGAGAAGTACATTAGTGGCCCAACGGGGGCTAGCTTCCAGGCCATGGTGACATGGCACAAACATTTGACCTAATACCAGCTGGCCTGGTAACCCAAAGGCATAGGATGTATATCAACAAACGTGGGGAGACATATGATGTGGGGCGTCCGGGGGCCCTCCCAAAGAAAAAAATTAGCATTAAACACTAAATTTCCTGCATTCCCTTAGAAATATGGGACATCTGGCGGAATTTACGGCAGAAACTGAACAATCCCGGAAATGAAAGGTCGTCGATAGACTAATTGTCCTTTCACACCTGCTACCCTACGGTTCTCCATCCCATCTATCCATCCATCCATCCCCCTGTAGAACCTTTATTAATTTCCTTAATTTCAGGATTTACTGATTGTGGAGTAAAATCCTCCCACAACATACATATCATTTTAAACAAGTAACCTTGTACAAAAATGATACAAACGGGCCTAACTAATTCCATCTAATCAGAGGGGGCAGAGACCGATTGAAATTGAACCAAAGGCCAATGGCTCTGTCTAGCCCAAGCAGCTAGTGCCAAAAGCAAAACGGAAAATTTAAGTGGAAGAGACGGAGAAAAAGAAAAGAACAGCGTTTGCAATCCGCAATGCCCCACCTTGTCCCCCCCCCCCTTTTTTCCCCGCCCCCCCCCCCCTCCTCCTTTTTTTTCTCCCTTTTTTTTTCTTTTTTTTCTTTTGAACAAAGAATGAATTCAATTAAAGCATCTACATTAACAGGAATATGTTTAATGTCCATAAGCAGTTTTTTCCCCTAGGACCTGCAGACCTTATGTCATTAATAATAATTTATTGATCATACATTACAATTATTAGGCCTGAATAACACACATGCTCAGGTACTTTACATGCACAAATAAGAGATGTCAGAGTGAGTGAGAGTAAGCAGTGCCCAGGAGGTGAACTGGCACACTCCGTGCTTTGTCCGTATGGGGACTTGAACCAGCAACTGTCCAGTTCCCAACCCAGCTCCCTACAGACTGAGTTACTGCCACCCCCCTTTTTAATTGATAAAGAATTCAATGTAGTACCAGAAATGAGTGGGCAGAATCTAATATTTTTTCTAATACTTTACATAACCACCAATGATTTTCTTCCAATAGCCTCATATTAAATGTTAAAAAAAAAACTCATAAAAGTGAAATTTTCATGCGATGGGACCTTAAAGGAGATTCAGCTTCGGCTTCACTTTCCAGGACTTTAAGTTACTGCTTGGTTTCACTCTGTCACTACCAGGGGTTGATGCATACACTCTATAAGTGAAGCCAAAACATCTGGATCGCCCCCTGGTGGTATAAACCCCACCCACTCCATGTTAGAGAAAAGATAGTGCATGCGTTTATTTTCACAAGATTGGACTATGGTGATGCATTGTACTATGGTGTTCATCAGAAAACCTTAAACAGACTGCAACTAGTCCAAAATGCGGCCGCAAGGCTACTGACAGGTACTCGGGAAAAATGAACATATCACTCCTGCATTAAAAGAACTACACTGGTTGCCGGTTTTCTACAGGATTAATTTTAAGATACTTTTATTTGTTTTTAAAGCACTACATGGCACTGCTCCAACATATATAGCCGATCTAATCCAGGTGAATAAACCAAAGAGAGCACTTCGCTCCGAATCATTAAATCTCTTGGTAGTCCCGCGGACGTACAGGAAAATGAGAGGGGATCGCTCTTTTGCGGCCGTTGCTCCCAGGCTGTGGAATAGCTTACCTCCTTATATTAGGGAATGTTCCTCTCTTATAGAGTTTAAACGACATTTGAAAGCTTACTTTTTCACTCTGGCTTTTGATCATCTATGAGTGCTGTGTTAATGATGTGATAGGATTTTAGTAGTATTTAATAGTGGCAAGGTCCGGAATTTAAATGTCTTGAATATTGTTTTATTTTATTTTTTGTACAGCACTGTGGTCAACTTTTGTTGTATTAATATGTGCATTATAAATAAATTGAACATTGAACATTGAACATAGAGGATGGGACATTAGTCTATATCCTCGGCCTTCCACGGGATTGATCGGTTGCCGACGACAATTCCGCCGTATTAGGCAGTCCCTCCAGGACTTCATGGCCTTTTTTTGAGAGTGCTGCGGCCCAAAATGCCTGAATTTGCAGCAGCATTTGTAAAAAAAGTTGCAATAAAAGTTGCGAGGTCTTTTGTATTTTTGTTGCAATGAAGTTGCGAGAGACAGTGAAAATTGCAAAAATAAATGCTAAATAAGTCCACAAACATCCGACCACACAGCCATCAGAATGGTCACTGTTACACATGGTCTTTTGGCAAGAGGTGTCAAACTCAACTTTACTCAGGGCCGCACTGGAAATTGAGAATCAGATCAAGGGCCAGACATTTAAACTGTAGTTTGTTGACATGCTTTTATTTCATCGAAAAAGTCAAATATCTTTGACTGCAGGGTTTCCTCTATGTTGATTTTATTGCGGCTATCAGAAATATATATAAGGAAGCGATATATTTATATTTATTTATATATACAAGCTAAAACAAAAGGTTGGATTGTAGTCTAACTATTTAGCTTAGTTTGCCTCAAATCTTGAAATTTGGACAAATTCTTGTAAACTTAACTGCTGGCTAAACTAACCATCCTCTGCTGGAGCATTAATGGCTGTATTATAAGACCAAAACAAACCAACATGGCGACTTAATATGCAATCTTTCTGTTCACATCTTCATTCTTGATGATGATGCTGGTTGTATTCTGGCCCTCATGACCCCTGACCTAGGACTAGCTATAAATTAAGTACATTTGCACAATTAGATGGTATTAGGCCTAGGCCCAATTTGTTAGGAATACCAGTATTGAATGGTTGGGACAGACCTGCCCCCACTGCTGAGAAAAATCCTAAAGGAAACACTGGACTGTATTACTGCAGGTCTCTTTTTAGACTCTTATTTGTTGCATTTTTGTTGCTTGTTTTTGACGTTTTTGTTGGGTTTTTTTACAAAATTGTCGCCTTTTCTGACATTTTAGTTGCTTTTTGCACTTCTGTTGACATATAACTAATCATGGGCCGGTATGAGATTCTGACTGTATGATAACCTTCAGCAAAAATACCACGGGACACCTCTAAAATGTATTATTTTGAAATGTCTGGGTAAAAATCAACTTTACTGTATTTTATTTTAAACAGCATAGCCTATAGACTATTTGGTATATTTTTTAAATGTACCATATTAAGTTCGAATTAATAATACAATAATATTTTTTGATGTGGATCCCCCTTTGCTGCCAGAGCTACTGCTGCCCTAAACGAAGAAAAATAAAGACAGACATGTTAATTTAACCAGAATCTGTAATGACAACGCTTAACGCTGTTGTAAAAAGGTGTGTCCTTTTGGATAATATAGCACTGGATTTAACAATAATTTAAACAAAATATTACAGGATCCAATTGTTTTTATGTAAAAAGATATACCACTACAATTATCCACTACTATAAATAATATAAATAATGCTGCGATTCAATTTCTCTCAATGTAAATGCACACATACACATTGTAGGTGTGTGTGTGTGTGTGTGTGTGTGTGTGTGTGTGTGTGTGTGTGTGTGTGTTTACTTTGTGCACGTGCTCTCGCTGTACAACACAGATACACGCAAAACCAGATGTACACAATGGTGGAAGACTTAAACAACAGACGTGATACCAGCTCAATTTAATTTAACACTAGAGTAAAAGTACTAACTTAGCAGAAAATGTGCACTTGTCTGCTTAGTGAAGTTACATTAGGAAGGAAAATAGCTGACGTTAGCCATGTCCTCTGCCTCTGTAGCAGCCTAAAGTCATTATTTCACTATTGTTAGCCATGCTACATTAACTCTCGCTGTTCTCCAGCAGCAGCAGCCATCGTCTTTGTTTTCAAGTAGCAGGGAATTCACCCGGAACTGTCGCAACTGTGCCGTCATTATGTTAAGCCCGCCCACCGACTCTATGCACGATGTGATTGGCCAGGCCAGTTAGTTTTTCCAGCTCGCAAGCCAAACGGAGAGTTGCTAGACCCCCCCTGGCTGCAAATTACATTTGGGGAGTCTCAAAGTCAGTAAATCTGCTAAATTCTTTGAGTGTTGCGTAATCGCGGTTTGAAAAGCACTTGACCGTCTTTTTGGTTTGGCGCACAACTAGATGAGCCAAAATCTATTGTGAACCTAATTTGACACATGTGGTCTATGGCTTCAGTAGCAGGAAATATTGTTCCCACTTTGCAGGGGACCCCCTGGTGGACCACAGACCACGCATGGGGAACCCTTACTGTAATGAACACTTACTGCGGCCTGCCTACCCACGGCTCTTTGCTGTATGTTGCCCCCCCACCCCCACCCACCTTTCCTGTCTTCACCTACTCTATCCAATAAAGGCCACAAAAAGCCCAAAAATAATCTGAGCAGTCCTAGGAACTAATGCTCTATTCGTTTCACATTTGCCTTTTTTGTTGTTCTTAACTAATACCAATAATGAGTCATTATGGTTTCACATACATATACTGCCTAACCCCTACTGCAGCCAAACAACCTTCCAAAAATCTATTCAGCTATGGCTTTTAGTTTGAGATACAGATGATGCAACTAAAAAGGGCGGGCATTGTAATTTTAACGCACTGCATCAATACAAATAAATAAAAAATAAAAAAAGTCAGGATGACCATGAATCATTTCCATTGCACCCCAGTCACTCCCTCGCTTACAACCATTCTGCCAACCCGAGTTACCGGAGTCACATTTACATTATGTCAAATACAGTTTACCACCCTTTAACACAAACATTTCACATGTGTATCAGGAATACATCATTTTAAGTATTATCAGAGGAATGTACTGCATGGTGTAATTTATGTTACACAATTTAAGCCATTTAAAAAAAAAGGTTTTGCTCTTGTTACTATTTTCAGTATACTAGTACAATACAAAAAAAAACACAGACATAGGCTATAATCTTGTCAACGGTACAAACTTAAACCAGATTCCGGCATTCCTCACAAAATGTTGATTTTGATCTACAAGTCACACATACTGTACGCATTCCACATATAGCTCATTCCCCTGTTTTCTCAACATCGCTGCATTTCGCCAGTGAAGTACATCAAGTTCCTGTATAAGTGCAGGTTGGAGTTTATTTCCGAATATCCTTACAGCCTCCCCCCCCCCACGCAACTACAGACTCCTGGCAGCCCGTTTAAAGAAGCAGTTTCTCAGCAGATTATTAAGCATCCCTCCGCACCCGCTGCTCCTGACTCTTGCTGTGTCAAACACACACACACACACACACACACACACACACACACACACACACACACACACACACACACACACACACACACACACACACACACACACACACACACACACACACACACACACACACACACACACACACACACACACACACACACACACACACACACACACCCCTACCTGGTCTTAATGGTGGGGTTCATCCTGAGAGGAAACAGTCCCAGGTCTATGTCGTTGCAGTCAGGATTAAACTCTAGGGCTCCTGAGATGTAAATCAGAAAGTAATCCCAGAGCTCGGGTAACTTCTGGGAGGAGAGAATCATGAGGGAAACTTAAGGTGGCGGTTCCGTTTGAGGGATGAGAAGGCTGGTATCCGGAGAGAGGGGCACCCAAACAGTGTCCTATCACCTCCCTTCAGCTTGCCTTTAAGCGCTCCCCGGCTGACCCAGCCTCAACAGTCCACTCAGCACCTCCGTTTAGCTGACTGACTCCTCCCCTCAGGACAGAACACAGGAACACAATGAGCTCTCCTCCAAAACTGCCCTACTTTCCACCATGCGGATCATTCACATTCCATCTGTATTTATCCATTTGGATTTGGGAAAACTCATATTGTCTTTTTCCTGGGAGAGCGATTTCTCGGTTGCTTTCATAGATGCTAAATGTATTTCCTATTTGGATCTCAACATTGTGTCATGTGGGATAATGCAATTTCAATAGTGTGACAAAAAGAGAATACACCTGTCATTGGCATTGCATGTTGCTTCATATTGTCAGTCTTTTTTTTTCTTTCTTTTTTTTAATGCCACTGGAAGTAACCCTAAAGAGATTTCATTCCACTCCTTAAATACTCCACTTATAGTTATAGAAGTATGAATTTGCTTGAATCTGCAGGGTTTTACATTGAGTTGCTAGTTATTGAAACAGGTGCTACAATCACTAATACAATAGTAAAAGGTAGAGAGCACTAAAAGGTTTTGTCAAAATTTACATTTTCCTTTTAATTTTGAAATAGCCTTTCCTCTTGTAGGCCTACTGTTGGTAGGCCTATTTTGTAGCGCAAATCAAAATGAAATTCCAAATTAGACAAAGAAATTACACACCTGACAAGTTTTCAAAAAAACTAAAAAGTTACAGGCTACACACATTGTTTGTTATGCAACAATAAACATACTGTAGCCCAGAGATCTTCAACAGGGGGTCCGGGGCCCCTAGGTGGTCCTCAGAGTCACTGCAGGGGGGCCTCCAAATTATTGTTGAATTTTTTGTTTTGTTGTTTTTTCAAAAATTTAAAAGTCTTTACATGAATCCAACATAGTATTAGCAAATATAAATCCCCACTGATGATGGGCTTACTTGCCTATAGGTTATGCTGTCACTAAGGTAGCCATCCACACATAAAGTTAATCCCAAAGGATTCACTGTGCCACATTTAAGTTGAGAATTAAACTATTATTTATAAAATCATGCCAACAATTATTATTTTGATAGCTTAGAATTCTATGCACTAAAAAAGGTAACTATAAAGGCTTTAGGCCGCCCTACACGTTATTGTAGGCCCAGTTTAATATCCAACTTCATTTTATACAATATATGTAGTAGGGGGTCCCTGCTTCATCGCTCTCTCTCAGTTAAGGGGTCCTTGGCTTAAAAAAACGTTGAGGACCCCTGCTGTAGCCTAAATTATGAATCATAATGGTCATTTGGCAAATTCGGCTACACTAGCAGGGGAAACACACTTTCTCCACTATATCTTTACCGCTCTGTGTCTATAGCCTATTTGGTTGAGTGTGATGGGTGAAGTGTGCCGAATCGACCAGGGGAACGCTACTAGCTTACTTTGGATGCTCTACGCAGGCATGTTGATAAGGAATTCTTAATGAAGTTTTGTATTGCATTCTCTCTTTTCCCAGGGTGAAGCGCAGGGGTTGAGTTGAGCCTTAAACTTGTGTGTGTGTGTGTGTGTGTGTGTGTGTGTGTGTGTGTGTGTGTGTGTGTGTGTGTGTGTGTGTGTGTGTGTGTGTGTGTGTGTCATTTGTCACGTACCAGTAAATGAGCGACAGTCCATCGAAACGCTCGAGCTCTCTCCCCCGCTGTTTCAGCAGAGACATATTATCCAAATGTGGTCCAGGTGTTCAGCCCCCACGCTGCTGCTGCTACTGCTGCTGTTGCTGTTGCTCTGAGCTTCCCCAGTAGAAACTACGTAGAAGTGCCCCCCCGTCCCAGAAACGCATCACTCTGGCCCGCTCTCCGACCCGTCAGCCGCGTGCCTTCGCTGACTGCGCGTGGATGTGTCAGCATTCATCCCCCTTCAAATCAATGAGCCGGACACTGCTCGCCGGGTAACGGGACGCTCTGTCTCTCCCTATTCTAATCTGACCGACACGTGGGCTTATTCCTGCTGACTGACCTCTGTTGGACATTCCACTGTCTCTTGTTGAGACGCACGGTACACAGTTCTAATAACAGTCCCTGCCCGGTAGCCAAGCCTACAGCAGGTAACAGGAGACAAGTGCTGGGGACATTTGACTCCTGTGGATCATCAGCGCTGCTGCATTCAAGGTCCACTTAAGAAAAACGGCCCGTACGCTATCCAGACAGTCACCTTATTTAACCGTATGAGCTACTGACTGACGTTTGACGTTGTTGTCTTGTTCACAGTGTTGGTTTGCTGGGGCGATTCCAGGATTTTTTAAGTAGGGTGGCACGGGGGTTAACTAATTGTATATCTGATAAATAGCCTACACATTTTCTATAGGCTCAGTATGCCATGGTTCTATGGTATCAGAATTTTGGATAGTCATCATGGAAACATGAATTGGTCATGTGACAAGGGCTGAAAAGATTGGTAGAACAGGCACCAGGAGGGGCCAATCACCCCCGCCCCGTCCCTATTCTAGCCCGGCCCCTGTTGGTTTGTGACGCTGTAGTTCATTAGATAAATTACATTTTCTAAAGAATGTGCACCCCTAACTAATTGTATATCTGATAAATAGCCTACACATTTTCTATAGGCTCAGTATGCCATGGTTCTATGGTATCAGAATTTTGGATAGTCATAATGGAAACATGAATTGGTCATGTGACAAGGGCTGAAAAGATTGGTAGAACAGGCACCAGGAGGGGCCAATCACCCCCGCCCGTCCCTATTCTAGCCCGCCCCCTGTTGGTTTGTGACGCTGTAGTTCATTAGATAAATTACATTTTCTAAAGAATGTGCACCCCTAACTAATTGTATATCTGATAAATAGCCTACACATTTTCTATAGGCTCAGTATGCCATGGTTCTATGGTATCAGAATTTTGGATAGTCATCATGGAAACATGAATTGGTCATGTGACAAGGGCTGAAAAGATTGGTAGAACAGGCACCAGGAGGGGCCAATCACCCCCGCCCCGTCCCTATTCTAGCCCGGCCCCTGTTGGTTTGTGACGCTGTAGTTCATTAGATAAATTACATTTTCTAAAGAATGTGCACCCCTATGATTGCCCAAGACAAATTTGTGGGACAATAATGTCAATCTTAATCTTATCTAAAGCCCAACACCAATTGAAATAAATAAATAATAATGAGCTGGTCTTGCAGAATGATCGGATCTGATGTGTTTTCCCCAAAAAGTTAAATTACCTAGATAAAATATCTTAGAATTACATCCAGGCTACTCCTCCTTCATTGAAAAAAACCAAAACAGAATCAATGAATAATCTAATATTGCTCATTTAACTGCTTGGGTAGGCTTCACCACAGGCCACCAATAGTCGCACAAAAAAAAAGCAGCAAAGGCTCTTGGGAGATGGGACCAAGATTTCCTAAAAATCCTGCAGACAAAAAAAAAATGCTTCATTGACAGGGCGGAACCAGCCGGTCCAGGGGCCTGCTCCCCAGGAGAGATTGTTTTCCTATTTATGGCAGCTATATCGTTCAAGCCATTTATAATGCCTAAACATCTGAAGACCTACATCATTTGGGAAAAACATATTGGCCAAGGAAAAACACAACAAATGTTAAGGATGCCTCATTTTCACTCCTGCAACCCAAAAAGAGGCAAAAATGGTTGGATGTTACCATTTTTAAGTTACATTACATAGGTAGGGTATGAATTTGGCGTAAACGGCATGACTAATCTTAATACCTATAGAGCTCAACGGTGAACGGCTCTGGTTCCGGAAGTGAATTCATTCAAGCCAACCAGCTACAAGATTAATCATGACCATAAAACATGTGATTCGGCGCATTTTGAAGACGGCAAAAAAGGCGAAAGTAAAAGACTGTGTACAAAAAAGATCGTAGAATTCAATGCTTGCAGCTCAGTATAGCCGTTCGCAGGTCGCGGGTGCGGTAAACATTTCCATGTGAGCTCCACCAATCAGAGACATCACTGTTATGCTTAGGATTGTAGTGTACCTCTCCATGAAATCGGGAATAAAACATATTTTTATTAAAACACGGTTGATATCATACAAAATGACTGGCTTCTACAGGGGCATCATTTTTTGTTTCACAACCTCAAGGCTCGTGGTCAGTCTACCTTGGATGGTATATAGACATGATGGCTAATAATCAAAATCCTTATGGAGAAAATAAACTTTTTACTTTTTTTACTTCCGGAACCAAACTCTTGAGCTCTATTTTTGAGAATAATGAAAGTGTAGCTGACAAATTCTGCCACATTTTAATCAAAATGCAACAATAATCTGGACTGCTCTATCAAGGATCCTCAACAATGCCAAGTAAATGTGGTCTTCAATTCTCTGAATACACTTTCCAGAGATCACTTGTCAGTCAAATTGTGCTTTTTGTGTCACTTTGTAGTCACAACTGCTAACCCAGTTCATGTACAGTATGTATTCCAGACAAACACGCAGGATGTAATTTATCGCTCGCAGCAGCTTCTTCCTGTTCCGTAACCCAGCTGGGCACCCTGGAGGGTGGCTGCCTGCCCGGGGCGTCCTCTGAGGGCACCGCCAGGTACCCAGCTGATCCCTGCTGTGTACCGTTTACCGTCCCACTGTCTTTAGAAAGTATCAGCGCATTAGAAGTCGGAGTTGCAGCTCAGAAACACGTCATCATAAGTTTAAACTGAGGATCTCATGGTGAGAAGCAGGGGCGATTCCAGGATTTTTTAAGTGGGGTGGCACGGGGGTGATAATCAGTCGAGGAGGGAGGACATTTTATCAGAATACAGCATAGAAAATATGCTTAGAAATATAGGAAATATTGGATAGGATAGAACAACGCACTGTCATTTTGCTAAATAAAGCACATCGCGTTCATTATTGATTTCATTTGTTTTTATTTCACTGGTGCCACTCCGTTGCCCCCCTTCTAGCCCCGCCCCTGGTGAGAAGCCAAAGATCCACTACAGTTCATCTTATATTCACAGCTCCATCCATAGCTGCCACAGAGGACCCTGAGGTGGTGTTCTCAGGATTTTTCATTGGCGTTTTGGGGTTTTAGCAACCCAGAGGAGTTGACATTCTACAATTTAAAATGTGCAGATCATTACGCCCTGGCGTCATAAGGAGAAGATTCCAGATGGGCCCATCTGAGCTTTCACTTTCTCAAAGGCAGAACAGGGTACCCAGGGCTCGGTTTACACCTATCACCATTTCTAGCCACTGCGGGACCATAGGCAGGCTGGGGGAACTCATATTAATGTTAAAAAACCTCATAAAGTGAAATTTTCACGCCATGGGACCTTTAAGCTGTTCACAAAATATTTAGCTATTACAGTTGTATTCAGCTTCATACAATATATTTTACAGTTTTTGTGGTATCACTGTTTAAGTGGTATCACTGTTTAAGTCATTCAGGCTTATGTGCTTATAATGGAGTGAGTATTGCATGACTTAGAGTGGGTGATGACATCACCAGAGTGGGAGCCCTGGAAAAATCGTCCTAAAACCTCTATAAGTTGCTCTCACGCCCACAATATTTACTTCCTCAAAGCGTAGTGACAGCTTTTCAGAAAAATAAAAAATAAAAATTCCACTTTTGCTTCATACATTTTTGGTGTTATTTATAATTTCATTGAAAGTTATACCAATTTAAACCATTCCCACTTTTCCAACTATTCTCACTGCTGCTTTACCTTCGTACGCATTAAAGCCAGCTATTTAGTTTAGCTGTAGCAATTTAGCTGTTCAGCATTCACAAGCATTTTCTGCAGGAAATGCATTTTCTAGTATTTGTTCTGTTGTTTCAGAGCATGAATCATATATTTATTTGTGATTGTTCAAAAAAAAGTAGTACAATTCAAATAGAATGAATCTAATGAAAACATTCACCACATAAAAAATATAATATATATATTATGAAACAATGTGCTTCCCGGCTCTGGAGCTTTTCAGAAGCTCATAAGTCAGAAACATAGTTGCGATCAGAGCAGTGATCATTTTATTTTTGCAGTTTATAAGACTATTAAACTTTAGTCAAAAAAAATAGTGTACTGAGTCCAGAATCCTGTCAACAATGCTCTGGTTGGTTTGACCTATAGTAATTATAAGGTCTCAATATTAATATGGGAAGGGATGACTCATTGATGTTAGAGTAGTCTCGCATAGCCAGACCTTCCTCCACAGCGCCGCAAAAGAGGGTCTGTCTAGTCCACACAGCATTCCTGGATGGAAAAAAAAACTGTCCTCTGGTTTATTGCCATTTCTTTAAACCAATCACAATCGTCTTGGGCGGCGCTAAGCGCCGGAAGGAACATGTTTTGGTGGAACATGTGTACGTTCAAAGGTTGTTTTAGTGGTACAACAGAAAACTCCAATTGGACAGATAGTCTAGCTAGCTGTCTGGATTTACCCTGCAGAGATCTGAGGAGCAGTTAACCATAGTCCTCACAAATCCACCGCAGTTTAGAAAGCCAACACAAAGAAAGAGGAAGGGGGACGGACATCCGGCCGAATTTCCAGCGGCGCCTGAACGATCCCGGAAATGAAACATCGTCGATATAGACTAATGTTAGAGTAATACACACCAAATGTCTCTAGCCCAATCCCAATCACCATCTTAACGTCCAGTAAGCCTTGTGTTGGAAGTCTGAATAGATTAGATAGTAGCCTTCTTCCATATGCTTCTCATCAGGGTGTCTGCACTCCAATCCTCCTGTTATTTTAATCCCACGGTCGAAGGTTAACGAGCCTCGGGCCAAGCATCAGCGCTCTGACTCTCTGACTCTCTGACTCTCTGACTCTCTGACTCTCTGACTCTCTGACTCTCTGACTCTTTGACTCGTAATGACTGCAGATAGGATTGGGGACATGTAGCTGTGATCTGCTATTATGGGAACCTGAGACCAGCTAATCCAGTCAAATCCACGATGGCACTCCGTCTAACCCCACCGCCTCAGCATTTGACCATAACTTTTAACCCTAAAACTATCACAGACATTGCCATACACACAGCCTCATCTTCAGCATGTATTACAGGAATCATTGCCTTTCGATCACTCGTCATCGCCTAGTCAAACTGAGCTTTATTGAGCTCTAAAACAAAATGGCGTACCTTAACCTTATTTTTATGGAAACACATTTCCACCGGGAAAAGAAAAGAAATGATGAAATGAAAAAAAAAATGAAAAGAAATGAATCCTAAATCAGAATTATACCTTTTTTAAACTTATGTTTTTTTGCATTCTGCACTCAACCCATTCAGACTCCTTTATCTTATGCTAAACACCTATTTCGTATACATCTGTTTTCTGTTTTTTGAGTTTATTGTTAATTCTTATAGACCTTTATTCACGGCAGACATGTTGACATGTCATAGTAGGAAAAGCACAGGTGGATTCAAAACCATTAATGATGGCTGTCCTGCATTAAACATTTTACTTACTGTAAGTAAAAGTGTGTAAGTATCATAAGGAAAATGTGGTAAAGTATTAAAAGTAAAGCTCAATCCTTCCATTGTAGAAAGTGTAAAGGATCCAACCAGTTGTGTGTTTAACGGTCTAATCATTTCAGCTGGACTTGTAGGCCGTTCTATTGTTGGCTAGTTTCATTTATAATAAAACATCAGATTTTATAAACTACATGTGTTTTGTGTGCAGAAATTGTAATGTGTAAAGTAACTAGTAACTAAAGCTGTCAGATGAATGTAGTGGAGTAAAAAGTACAATATTTCTCTCTGAAATGTAGCAGAGTAGAAGTAGAAAGTAGCATGAAAAGAAAAGACTCAAGTAAAGTACAAGTACCAAATATATGTACTTAAGTACAGTACTGGAGTAAATGTATTTTCTGAAGTTACATTTCCACCACTGACTATAAGTAACATTTTGAGGTAATTCCATGTGATGCAACTATTTAATTCTACTCCAATACGTTTGACAGGGGAATGTTGTACTACTTGTTTCTCCTCTACATCTGTAGTTACTGATAAAAGTTACTTTCAGAATAAGAAAAACACATATGATGAACTGATATAATACAATGAATTTTTAAAGATTAAGCCAGTGCATTCCAACTTTTTTGGCTTGTGAGCCCTGACAGAAGATCAGCGTCTACTTGTCACGTTTCAGTTGTTTATGAGTTGTTAGCAGCTGCACCAAAGAGATATCTCCTCTCTAAACATGAGTAAAAAATATCCAATATTTCACAATTACCAGTCATACGCCTCAAGCCCTTAGCTAATGTTAGCTAATTATACACGTTCATGGCAACAAAAATGGAATACAGTTAGAACATTTTTTGATGATAATAAAGAGGCATGGTTTACTTCATAGGCTGTGTACCTGTGTTATTATATTATATCGGTCACATGACAGTGATGTAACCAAAAGATGTATCCTGGGATTCATTCAAAACATTAATTTGTTTAAAAAAAGCAATAAATAAATCATTTTAAATTTGATTGAAAGAGACAATTATATTGTTAATCACGGTTATTTCTGAGACAATTAATTGTACAGCATTGAATTGTTACAGCCTTACATAGGCATTCTCTTTGGGCCCCTCCCCGCATCCACGGCTATTCATTCCAGTACCTGTGGGCCCTCCTCCACACATGAGAGCCCTGTGTACTCAGCACAGGCAGCTGGACATGTAGCACCCTCTTCTGGACAATATTCTAACTCTGTAGAAAGTCTCAGTACTTCACCTCTGTCACTCCTTCCCAGCGGGCACCTGCTGTCACAACACAAAAAGGAATTCCTACAGCACATTGTCAGCACTGTTGAAGTAGACGAGAAAAACACTATCGCAACGGCCTGCCAGAAGCCATTAGACAGGCCGGCTCTTGTAGGTGAACGACGGGAGCTGGCTCGCATATCCGAAGAGCCGACTCTATTTTTAAAAATATAGCCTATAGAAATTAAATCATTATGTAATAATGAAATAATGAGTGAATTTTATTTTATTTAAAATAATTGACCAATTCAAAGAACAAAAAAATAATTATATAGAAACACATTAGTTTCGACTGTCTGATCAGCCTCACATTCTGTTCCTGTCAATCATACACAAGGTGTCAACCAATTATACGGCATGAGGGAGGGGGCGAGCCATCACACACACACACACACACACACACACACACACACACACACACACACTGTCAAACTCCGAGGAGAGGACAGAGGAGAGGAAAAACAGAGAGAAAAAGAGGGACCAGTTTAATCCTTTCAGTTATTTATTTTTCTTTAATATGGGTTCTATTATGTTGTTCAGATTCAGATTGTATTTGTTTTGAATGTTGTTTCTATACATTAAAAAGTTGTAATTTAAATGCAAATGTTTAGTAGTATTTTTTTTTCATAACAAATCAATGCATTTTTAAAGAAATTGTGATACATTGTGAGTATGATTTCATTTAATAATTTAATTAAAATTGTTTTTCACACCTATCATAGCCAAAACATAAATTTTTTTAAAGAGCCGTTTGTGAGCCAAAAGAGCCGGCTCTTTTCAGTGAGCTGAGTCAAACGAGCCGGCTCACGAAAAAGAGCCGGAATGCCCATCACTACTATGCATGTACTGTATGTATACTGTATATGTATGTGTATATTTGAATGTATGTATATTAGGGGTGGGAATCAACAGAGGGCTCACGATACAATATCATCACGCTACTTATGTCATAAAGCGCTATATAAATGTAATAAAATAAAATAAATAAAATACTTATGTCGCAATACAATATCATCATGCTACTTATGTCATGCTACGATATCATTGCAATACTTATATCGCGATACGATGTCATCGCGATACTTATGTCGCGATACGATGTCATCACAATACTTATGTCGCGATTTGACATTATATTGCAATCTGCGATATATTGCAATTTATTACCGTTTTTCCAACTTTACATTTTTCCCAATTTCAAATGATGTCCCCAAAAGGAAACTTTGTCAACATCTGTTTTATCTAAAAAGATACATTTCCTGTCTGTTCATCTCACTTCAATTTTATTGCTGCAAAATGGGATTGTCAAGCAGACAAACTGACAAACACATATATCATAATAGATCGATACTTGGCGTCTGTGTGTCGATACAGTATTGCCACAGAAAATATCGCGATACTATACCGAATCGATTTTTTCCCCCTACCCCTAATGTGTATATGTATACATATATTTTCCTGTTTATCTGACTTCAAGGTTTTCAATTAGTGTCTCAACTTGTTTCTCCTTGTTGTATTTCCATTATATCTATATAGATATGTGTGTTTTATGCTTGTTTACGTATGTTTTCGTCTTTGTAAAGCACTTTGGTGCAAAGTTGTTTGCTTTTAAAGTGCTATATAAATTAAATTTTAAACTTAAACTTAAAACTTAAAACAATGTACAAAGATACAAGTAAAATGGAATGGTATCTACCTGATAGACAGTTGTGTCAGACAATCAAATCCTAAAACAGCATTGTATTCCCAGACTCAGCTACCGAAAATGCAGAAAATGCAACATTCAGTCATAGACCTATTCAATTCAATTCAATTCAATTTTATTTATAGCATCAAATCATAACACGAGTTATCTCGAGACACTTTTCAGATAGAGTAGGTCTAGACCACACTCTATAATTTACAAAGCCCCAACAATTCTAATAATTCCCCCAAGAGCAAGCAGTGCGACAGTGGCGAGGAAAAACTCCCTCTTGGGAAGAAACCTGGGACAGACCCAGGCTCTTGGTAAGCGGTGTCTGACGGTGCCGGTTGGGGATGCGATGAACAGTGGCAATAATAGTCACATTAATAATGGAACAGTGACTTCAAATGGTAGTCGTAGTAGTTCATGTCATATCAGTGCGCTGCAGGGCGTTACAGGATGTAGCGTGGCCCAGCAGAGCATGGATGGATGTAGCAGGAAGCAGCAGGGTTCAGCAGGACGCAGCATGACATTGCAGGGCACCGCAGAGCTTAGCAGGGAGTGCAGCAGGACCACGGCGACAGCTGCAATCAAGATCTTGGTTCCAACGTTCTCCAAGGAAATACACTGGGTGAAAAAACATAAGGACTCCGGGGAGTAAACTCCCCAGAAGCTAGGATTAATAACAAGCATTTCTGGGACGGGATGCACACAAATGGTAATAGAAAGGGAGAGGAGAGAGCAGCTCAGTGTGTCAAAGGAAGGAAGTCCCCCCGGCAGTCTAGAACTATAACAGCGTAACTAAGAGAGACAGGTCAAATGTCAGCCATCAAACGTGATGACGATCTATGAGTGAACATTTTCATTTTTTTATTGACGTAAAGTGCTGACAGTGTGCATGAATGTTTTATTTTCTAAAACATATAAATAAAATCAAAGAACTGAAAGGAGTTAAAGAGAAAGTACAAATCAGAGATCAACGTATGAGCATGGAAGTTCACTCTAGGGAACAATGCATACAACAAGTCGAAGCTCAAAGGTCCACTTACTGACTTCCAGAGCTTTCAACCAAAACAACTGGGACATGTGGAGAAAGTGGAATTTTGAAAACTAGTAAGCTAGTAAATGGACCTTTCAGTTTTGATACTTTGTTACATGGCTTTTGTGTAATATATAACCAATATCAACAGTAGTTAGGTAGAAAGGTCTGTTTGGATCCTATTTGCACAACTGAAGGTTAAATCATATACTATGCATAAAGAATTTCTAAACATTTTAATATCCTAATTCAAAATAATATATTTTGCAGAGAAGCAAAGGGTTCATGTCATATTCAAAAAACACAATACTCAAACATTTCAAAGGAATGAGATTTTTATATTTCTCGTGTGTAAGTGGACATTTTGGCCTGATGGTGGTGCTACAGGAAAGGACAGGAGCTCAGCAGAATGAGTAGTTCAATCAGGAGAGAGCTCATTTTGAGTGAACGATTATTTGCCTGTGTGCAAATGGCAATGTATTTTGCAATTGTCAATTCAATTTGCAATTATGCCGTTCAATTAGAATATGCATTTATCAATTGGCAATTCAAAATCCAAACTGGCAATGCAATCCTCAATTCAGTTTAAATTATTTTAATAAAAAATATGAAATTCCTGAAAATTTCTGAAATCAGTCAGTCTGAGAAGTGAAGCGACCCCTAGACACCTAGGCAGCCAATAATCATTTGTATACAATTCTAATTGAATTGACAATTGCAAAATACATTTCCATTTGAATAAAGAGACCAAATCACAATCGGCAATATGAAATGCAATTGTTTGAGCTTTCATTCAAATTTTTTATCAAAATAATTCAAACTGAATTGAGGATTGCATTGCCAGTTTGCATATAGAATTGTCAATTGCAAGATGCATATTCAAATTGAATGACATAATTGCAAATTGAATTGACAATTGCAAAATGCATTTCCATTTGAATAAAGAGGCCAAAAAACTTCCATATGACAAATGAGAAAAGTCTTTGGCGATTGGGCCCCATCGTGACATCATCGAATCCCCATCGTGATGTCATCACATTCCAATCGTAACATCATCATATTTTAAGGAGGTCGTGAAGCCGTGAGTAGTGCAGGATAACCCCGATGGAGAGGATGCTGAGATCTGATTGGATTCCCTGAGCAGCTCCTTCAGCAGCAGACTGTTGCACCCCCCAGTGCAAGAAGGAGCGCTACCACAGGGCCTTTAATCCGGCAGCAGTCAGACTTAAGCAATATTACACTTGCGTGTGATGCTTACGAACAGTGCTTACGAACCTAGCCGCATCACTGTCAATAATGACGTTAAATCAAACCCTCGAGTGTAATATTGCGATTCTACAACAATGGTTACCAAACTAAATAAAATATGATTGAGTTTATAATGAAACTGGATTCATAATGTGGGGCAATTTGCTCTCAAAATTTGAAGCAACCAGTCAACTTAAGCTAACGTTAGCTTTGTAGAGATAGGAATGAGAAGGAGTGAGATACTGTAGTCTTCCTGGCGGAAGTTACGCTAAGCTTCATTTGCCATTCTTTGGTGAACACGACAGTGCAAACTGGATTTTGTTTTTGTTCCAGTGGGACACTGGAGCACTATCCTCCCCGTAAAAAGATAAGAAAGACTACAAGGAAGGAGTCACTTAAGCAGGCAAGCAGAGCCAACAGTAGTGTGAAAGAACAGGAGAGCAGTTTGAGTCATGAAGAAATCCACCTGCATTACTATATCCATATTTTATAACTCATTTTGACTTCTTATCAGGGTATGATAAGGGTAGCTTATCTTCTTTCTCCTTCCCTTTTTCTGCTCTACTCCACTCTTTCAAAATGGCCTTTTAACCCCAGGCGTGAACTTTTTCTTTTGTTGTAGTGCATTCTGTAAGTGCCATTACAGTGTAGTCATGTTCAATGAAGAGTAGCACTTGGCTTGCAGTGTTTGCAGTGTTTCTCTGCTGTGGTTTGGAGCTGCGAGGGGAGGGGACAGTCGGACGGAGAACGTGTCCCCCTCCCCTCTGCTCCACACTGTCACACACAGCAAATCAAACTATAACTCTCGGAAAGAAAGAAAAACTAGATCTGGCCAAGCAGGTTCCCGCAAGCAGGTGTGCGCACACACACACACACACACACACACACACACACACACACAAACATACTGCTCACATGACATGCCGGTTTGAGGTGTGGTTCTCTCTGCTGAGACGCTGTCAGGTATCAGGTGTACAGGCAGGGATGGGAGGTGTAGGAATGTGATGTGACGTCTCTCACTTTACACAGCACACAGGGATCTGACCTCTGAGTGGGAGGTGGACCGGTTTGATCCCCAAGAGCAGGAAGGGAAACATTGAGAAGGGAATAATTGAAGGTAATTCTCAGGAGCCGGGCCACACATCAACCACGCCTCTTCCGGTATTTCTATAAATACCCATTAACCCTGTCCTCCCATTCGCTCTCGCATCCTGCACCCCTCCCTCCCACCCTCTTTCTGTTCCTTTCCTTTCCCCTCTCCTTTAGGTCCTGAGGGGGTCCGTCGTGCCCCAGTGCTGCGGCAGATTCCCTCCCGAAGCCTCCCCGCAACGCAGTCAACGTCAAGTCAACGGATGACTAAAAGCGACTTCACGTCTCGCGTACCAGCGATGTCATGCCTCGCATTCCAATCGTCTTTCATTATGAAATAGTTCAAATGTATCTTGTTGATGGTGCGGTCCTTGCTAGTGCAGTGACTAGTGCCCTTGAGCAAGGCACTAAGCTCTGCAGAGGAGTCCAAAGCAACCAAAAGTGTGTTGCACCGACTGGCTCTGACGACAGGAACACATACAGTAGTTAAAGAATAATTCATTTATGGTCTTGTTTTTGTCACAATTTCAGTCGATGAAGATAATACTCACCAAAATCATAGCTGAAATTGTAACAGTAAACTCTGACTGGGTGAGAAACACAATCAGACGGGCTGTAGCTGAAAAAAACTGAAAACAAAGTGTGGAAAGTGGAAATATAATATTTCATTGAACTGAAAAATTGTAACCGGATAAGCGGACGAAGATGGATGGATGGATGGATGAAAAATTGTATGTGCACAACTATGGTGAGTATGGTGCTTGAAGGGTAAAGCAGGAAGCGGGTCTGTAATGCTCCATTATGTTAACAGTCTCTAACTGTGTTTAATATACATCTGATATAAAAAAATATTGTTCGGCGCAGCTTTAAAACCCATTGTATTGTCTGACTGCTGGAGTTTTTGAATAGATCTTCTGTTCCCAGTTCTCAGCAATTACAGTAACGTAGTGAGTGAAATGTTACTGAAAGAAAAGATGGGCCAAACTATGAAAGACCAAAATTATAATAAACCAGAATTAACCTTTAACACTAGAAGTGTGTGTGTGTGTGTGTGTGTGTGTGTGTGTGTGTGTGTGTGTGTGTGTGTGTGTGTGTGTGTGTGTGTGTGTGTGTGTGATGTAGGTACAGCAAAACAAGCGAGAGTAATTACCCTGTAAGACGCAGGGTTTATTATACGGTGTGACTTTTCTTTTCATTTTGGTCAGTCACTTCAAACAAAGGCCCCTGCCCTCTTAGGCCTGGTAGGTCATTTTCGTAACTTATTCATCCATCCATCCATCCATCCATCCATCCATCCATCCATCCATCCATCTATCCATCTAGCCATCCATCTGTCCATCCATCCATCCATTCATCTATCTTTTCATCATCCATCCATCGTCCATCCATCTTTTCATCATCCATCCATCCATCCATTTATCCATCCATCCATCCATCCATCCATCCAACCATCCATCGATCCATCCCTCCATCCATCCATCCATCCATCCATCTTTTCATCATCCATCCATCCATCTTTTCATCATCCATCCATCCATCCATCCATCCATCCATTTGTTGGTACAGACTGTAACCAGAGGAGGCTCTGTAAGGCTTACAGTGTGGACAGACAGAGCAGCAGTTTCCTGTCAGAGGGGCTTTGCCAGGGTTTTGAAGGCTTTAGCTTCTGCTGGTTCCAGGGCTTCCTCACACACACACACACACACACACACACACACACACACACACACACACACACACACACAGATCTCGCATATCCCCATATCCTGTAACTACAGAGATTGTTTTGTATACATACGGTACATCCTTGCATCTCCATATAGATAATTTAAATATAGATCATCTTTGTGTTTTTCCTTATTTAAATTTTGTTAGAAATATAAGATCCTACACACACACACGCACACACACACACACACTCACAACTTGACTTTTCATGAGCTGCAAAGGCCTTCAAAGAGCTAAAGAGGGACGATTCTCTTACACACTGTTACACACACTGTTCTCTTACACACAAGTTATTCAGGCAGCTTATATGTAACTGTTCAGTTTTCTCTGATGTGCCAAAATAACACCAGAAAAGACGTCTCTTTTTATTGTATTTTTTTTACAGTGTATTGTTGGATGACACGGCGTTGCATTGAGGCAAAAGTACAGCCAGGTTCAACTTTCAAAAGACAACCCTGTTTTTTTTTTGGTTTTTTTACACCAGAGCCGTCAGCATTGAGACTTCTCCTGTGACAATGGGGTTACAGTAATGTCAGGCTGAACACTCCAATACTCACTCATCTCCAACTCATCTGCCACTGTTTTCAGCTTTTGTCAATTTTTAGTAAAACAGAAAGAGTGCTTCATGTATGTCATGGCCACTGTAGATTTTAATCAAATGTTGTTGCTCAAAGAGGTGGATATAGTGCATTTGATTCATTCATCATTGGTTTGGGATATTTTTTATGGAATTTGTTGACGATGAGAAAAATGTAGACTATCATCAGAACTATCCAGCCGTTAACCTTCATAACAATTCTCAGCACCTGCAGAAGAGTTGTTGATTGAGTCACCATGTTGTATCACTGAGAGATAAATGTGTCATCACCTGATCATTAGGCTAATCGAGCAGGTCCTTTAAAGTCTGCCCTGAGTGTTTCGCACATTGGAGTCGCAGGGTGGAGTCGCCTGGTTGCCACCAGACTATTTTAATAATGTTAAGCCGGAAAAGGGTTTGTCATAGTGTTTGTTTGTATTAACGCCTGGCCCTGCATAGATCTGTGTGCGAATGCAGAATGTGTATTCCATGGTTGTTCTAAACCTGAAGAGTGGGACACTCCTGTCATTGAGAGGCTGTTGCTGCACACGCCCTTCACCTGGCCACAACAGCGTTGAAATAGCTCAGAGGAAACTGCCGCTTTATTGTAGGAATCTGCAAAGTGCATTGTCTGTGAGGGCTCGGCAGATGAATTCAGTGTGAACATTTGCGACTTTGCAGATACGTTCCGAAATGTTTTCCTCACGGTGAGAAAGGAAAATAACTCTGTATGACATTACATTTATTGGCTGTTGCAAATTGGTGGTACGAAAACGTAGTTTGTCTGAGACAGGGTGGACCATGAATATCCACCACAAATGCAATTGCGTCATTAAAGGCCCAGTGTGTAACGTGTTTAATTGTTCATTCTCAAAAATCTGTGTTGCCCGTTCACAAACTTGTCCTTTTCATGAATATTTACCTCCACCACCCATTCCAAGTATTCCTATTGGCTTGAAATTTTACATTTGCGTTCGCATAAACTGGGGGTAGACACTCCATATTCGTGCGCCATCTTGAAATACGTTAGCCGTTAAGGGACATACAGGACATACTGCTCCGCCTTTCATGTTATCGTTGTCACATGATAACTTCACAGGGTGCTGCTAATGCTGCTAACGGGTATCGTAGCTTCCCGGCCCCGGCAAGTTTGAAGAAGGAAACATGGAGGGACCACATGTATTCAAAATCCAAATTTCAGGAACAGGAGTCTTCTTCTTCGCTCCAGAAAAAAAAAGGATATTGAAAAGAGCACGAGATCGGCTTTTTGAAGCGTGAAGGCTACCGTAGCTGTAATACCTACTTTGAACTGCGTGGCGCGAGAGAGTTGATTGCGATGTACGATCTCAACGCTAGATGGGAGAAATTCCTACACACCAGATCTTTAAATGATGAATGAATAAAAATACGTATAATTTTGGTAACAAGAATGCATTTTACTATTACATTCTACTGATTATCACATTACCACATCTGCACTGACTGCATCAACCTCTTTTCATTCTGCTGCTTTCTCTGTTTAGTCTGTGATACAGAGTCAACTCTGTCTGTTTGCCACACCTGAGCTGCGATGTGATTCTGGAATGACATCCACACCCTGTGTTTGTGTGCTTCCTCACATGCGTGGTACTGACCCAGCAAAACAGGCTGGTTTGACATAGTACAGTTGGATCATACAATGGTTTACTTTGGTGACTTGGTAGTCTCAATGGGACTAATCTCTTCAACCCTGCGAGGTCACCACTGGGTCCATCATGACTTTTCTAGTCAAGATCGCACAATGCTCGTTTTCAATGAAATCTAAATCACGTCAAGCTGAAGTACTGGGAAATATCTTCTTCTTTTGGTAGCCTGTATGGGTTGTTTTAATATTTTTCTTTAACTTTAAAGCCACTCAAGGCGGTTGGTTAAAGGGAGAGTCAGAGTTCAAAAATGCAATGTAAGGCCGAGCAATATAACTAGATCACACACATTGCAGGATCTCCAGGAGTAGCACCACCCTTGGCAACAATGTATCTAAAGCTGCATGTGTCATACTTGTCATACCAGCGGTGAACCCACCTCCTCCAGGTAATCAAGCTCTGGTGACAGCCAGACACACCTTAAAGTCGCCACGATGACACCCTCCTGGGGAATGTGGAGTACAAGCCCAACAAAGGCATGAATGCACTGTTTTCTCCGTGTCATACCTGCAACACCTGTCCACTTTTTTTCAGTGTGTCACTCACCTGGCTGGGTTGCTATGGACATTAAAAAAAAAACACTCACATGCTCACTTTCCTTTCCATGTTGGTTCACAACATGTATGTATGTGAGAGGACAAATGTTCTACGTGAAAATAAAATCAATGAAATGATGTCCAAAACTGGATAGGGGTGTAGGGCAACAGGGAATGGACCCAAATGCATACATAGAATCCAGACAGACAGGGGCAGGGCAGTGATTTATTGAAAAGGTAAAGAAACATACAGCAATAGTATACTGGCATGGGTAGAAAATCCAATCAGAAGCAAGTGAAAGTCCAGGGGTAAACAGATCTGGGCGGGAAAAAGGTGCAGGCAGGCAGGTCCAGATAAGGGATTTAGGTAGCGGTTCCAGGGTAAAGGGTTCAGGGTTCCGATTCCAGGGCACAGGTTGCAGGATTCAGGGTTCAGGTTAGAAGAAGACGAAGACATGCCTTTATTTATCCCGCAAGGTGTCTGACGCGGCGCCGCTGCTGCTAGCCTTGTCTGTACGTATGTTTACCATAAACAATATATCCATAAATATATACTGATTTGATTACAGCAAATACAACGTTGGCAGTGTTGACGGCAAAATAGGCTCCAGAATATGTGGTTCTGTGTTGACAGGTGCAATATTTGAAAATCGATAATTAGTTATTATTATTTCTTTAAATTACATTTGTAGCTGCATTTATGTCAAAACCAAGAGACTTTCAAACATCAACATGTCATTTATTAAATGTATTTGTGTCAAAATGAAATAGAAACATCTTTTCCTATTCTAATTTTGAATGGAAACGCTTCCAAACGCTTGCGTGTCGCTTGAAAAATAGGCGACACGCGAGCCGCGCCTGAACAAAAAACAACGGGGAAAGGACGCCTCAAAAGCCGGGAAACACACGCCGGAGACGGGGAAACAAAACGCCACACGCGGGGCGCAACCCGAGTCTCCTGAGTGAAAGTCCGATGTTTTACCCATCCACCACCCCAACCACTCGGTAAATCTCTTCCAACTGCGGCTCTCCCCAGTACGTTACACGCCGAAGGGTGCCTTTTTGTCGCATCACACGCTGAAGGACACTGACCAAACGTACTTATTTTACGAGTTCGGAATGAGAACGGGTTGGCCTGAGACGTGCGTGTCACGTAGGCAGTGTGCAAGCTCTAACCTGTTAACATGGGACCCGAAATGAAAACGGACACGCCACGCAGCTGACACGCTCACGCCACGCAGCCAGCGTGCCTTAGGGTTGGCTGGAAAGCAAGGGCATAAAGCAACATTTACAATCTGGCCTTGGCCTTTTGTCAAGTGTGTTCAAGGCTGATGTCGGTTGACAAAGATCTACCAAAGTGTGCCTTCTATCTTCATATCGGAGCCCACGGTACTCAGAAAAGCGTTGCCTTTCCTGTCAGGATGCGGTGTGGGGGAAACGTTTTTTCCCCCTAACTTCTTCTATTTCTACAGGATATTTACTTTTACTTGCATTCCGACTTCTAATGCTACATCTACCTCTACTTCTAATGTTGCATGAAGATAGAAAAACCAGCAGAATGCTGCCAGACCAGTTCAACAGTCCAGCCAAACATTCCAGTCATGGTACAGTACCTAGATCAGCTTTCAGGAGTACACCCTGTAAGAATGCTTTACCTTTTACCACAGAGACAGACCACCACCCCTGTTACATTAGCATTATCTGAAGAACCAGGGCTACTTCACAGACACAAAAAAATCCCCATTAATTAAAAGGGTCACTCCAACAATTTGAATTGAAGATCAGTATACTTATTTATTTAGTTATGAGGAGTACTACCCAGCCTGTGAAAACTGTTGTGTTATCTATTCTGTGGCGTTAAGAAAATAACCCTGATTATCTAGCAATAATGGATCTAAAGAGGTTTTCACAGCCTCTGACGTGTTGATTTTTGACAATCATCATTAATACTATAATAGCGTATAACAGTGTTTTCACTGGTTAAATGCCTTTGTCCTGATCCTAGAGAAGGCAATGTGCCAAAATGTTGATTTTGTAGAACTTAAAATTTTTTAAAAAGCATCAAAATAGAGCTTGTTTATAAAAAAAAACCCTTTTTAATCCACCACCAAATGTAGTTTCAGGTTGCATTTTGAGCTGCAGGTATGTTTGCAGTGCGGGTACGGCACGATGTCAAACAGAGAATGGTCTGTACCCTTCACGGATCCATTGACTCTCACCCTTTTATCAGCAGAGGAATGCAGTGATGATTGGTCAGCGTCGGGGCTTTCACCCCTGCAAGCTGACCTGGAGTCTATTTTCCCATGCATTTGTGTGTAAATGACTAACGTGAACAAAAATCTTAGTCAGTGTCCTCGTTTAGGATCCTGGTGGATCTGAGGTTATAACAGTCTCTGCCTTGCTATTTTACAACTGGCTCAGTATAGAGAGCCCAGGTCAGACCTTCGCTAATGTGTATTTCCTTCCCTGCTTCTTTCCAAAGTCCTCTATGATCTCTTTCATTTTGCTAATATTCCTGAGTAGGTTGTTGTCCTGACACCAGCAAGTAGGCCCCTTCATTGTTGTCTATGATCAAGTACGTTAGCCAATAGCCTTAATGGCCACCTCTAAGTGCAGTGAACTGTTTACCGTTGGCAGTGTCACTGCTTTTGAATTTGGCCTTTAGGGCCATTTTGTTCGGCCTAAACATAGCACTGACTGACTTATTTTTATGTTCATTATGGTTGTTGATAAAAAAAAAAAAATGACATCTGTAGCTATAACACTGTTACCACCTTTTATCTTCCTCATCCCTACAACCCCACCCTTTAACAGTAACATTAACATTGGCAACTGATAAATGAGAGCTCATAAGAATGTGCTTTTTGTCAGGGTTTCATGGACTTTATGTCAGGTTTCATCATCTCTGTCTTCACCTGTTTAGTTAATTAGGTCAGTGTCTTCACCTGTTGGGTTAATTAGGTCAGTGTCTTCACCTGTTGGGTTAATTAGTTCAGTGTCTTCACCTGTTGGGTTAATTATTTCAGTGTCTTCACCTGTGTCTAGTTTCGTTAATTATCTTCACCTGTTCTGTTCTCATCACAATCTGTGTATTTAAGTTCCTGTTTACAACTCCTGAGTTGTTGGTCAATGTATGAGTTTCACACTCACTGTTTCTAGCTTGGATATTACCTTTTTGAATAAACCTTTTGAGTTTTGCATCTTCGCTTGGACCTCCTCTCCATTCCTCCCCTGTGACGTTACACTTTTACTCTAAAGGAAATTGAGCCTGATCCATTTGATATAACAAATGATCACCACCACACAAGCATCAGTTTTAACAAATTAAAGTCAAATACGGCTTTCATGAAAACTCGGGCAGGGGGGGTCCCTCCCCCTGAAACATTATTAAAAAAACACGCAATGTATTTTAAATAAAGTAATACAAGCAGGGCTAAAATAGCGTTTAAGCTTTAAAACATCTTAAGCCCCCCCCCACCCCCCCTTCCTTTCCTCACAGTGGTTTGGTCCATTCACTGCTACACACACAAAAACATTTGGTGGAAGCAGCATTCTGCATATATTCCGGCATTCCCCTGGGTGCTCTCCGTGTCATCTATAACGGGTGGTGGTGGCTCAGTGGATATGACACATGCCTTTGGTGTGGGAGATCTGGGTTTGATTCCCATTGCGATACATCAACCAATGTGTCCCTGAGCAAGACACTTAACCCCTAGTTGCTCCAGAGGCATGCAACCTCTGACATATGTAGTAATTGTAAATTGCTTTGGATAAAAGCGTCAGCTAAATGTAATGTAATCTATAACATTTTTCCCAATCCATTGTCTTTAGAGTTTCACACTTTATACTTGATGCCATCACAAATTTGCAGCCCACAGCCTATATACACACCACATATCCATAAGCATGTACAAACAAACAAACAACAGCCAACACTCAGTAACACACACATATCCATACACTCAGAACATCCACACAAAGAATATGGCACGAAGCCCTACAGTACACCAATATAATCACCAATATATTTATTGCACATTCCCCTCCAATAAAAAGCTATAACGTTGAATAGATAGTTTGATCAATGATGGAACAAAAGAGTATTTATCGGGTAAAAGCTCACACCTGGTTGAGTGTGCGCCCAAATAAATCTTAAAAAAAAAAGTACAATTCGGTAACCTGTACCTCCTTTGTGAAGGATGTGTTAACACTTTAAGGCCGGCTACACACTGGCTGCGTGGCGTGTCCGTTTTTATTTCGGCTCCCATGTTAACAGGTTAGAGCTTACACACTGCCTGCGTGACACCCACAATCAAATCAGTATATATTTATGTTTAACATGACGTCTACTACTGCTTGAGTGCAGTAAATCAATGGGAAACACTGCATGTGTGCAGACAAGGCTGGCAGCATCGCAACGCAGCTGACACGCAACAGAAACGCAACGCTCACGCCACGCAGCCAGTGTGTAGCCGGCCTAACACTTGCTGTACTGTTCCTATTTGAAGAGGAAGAAAGGTTTGCATCAGAAAAGCCATGGAGGGGAAGGGGTGTCATGGGAATATATAGAACTCAAGACTATACTGTTGGTTTTCCAAAACTAGACACGGGATCATGGAAACACACACAAACCATTGCTTGGGATCACACCCGTGGCTAGCTGATAACAACTTTTCCTTCCATGGCTGAGAGGTCACGGCCAGCAGACCAGATGGTGCATTCCACCAGAGGGATGGAAGGAAGTATTCTCTTTGAAGAAAACTCCACTCTAGACAGTACTTCAAAATAAGAAAGGAACTAAGATTCGTAGTGTTCGCACAGGACAGGTCTACTACATTCAAGTGTTTTTAATGGTTATGAATTGGAAGAAGAAAAAAGAAAACACATGGCTTGTTCAGACTGTCAATAGCACTCCAGCAAAACAGCACAAGGAGCTGGATATGTGGGGTGTGTTGCTACAGGTAGTGAGAAGATTAAACACAAACCTGAAAGAGTTGATCCTATGTTACTGCTTGATCAATCTCTTTCTTTAGCCAGAGCTGTCTGTAGTACATGTAACGTTTAGTTCTGTATCATAAGGTATGTTGCCTAAAGGGGAAACATCTTTGTCATTAAAGTGATGGTTCGGAGTAATTTACCCTAGGGTCCTTTGCTCCATGACCTCGAGCCAAACACCCCCGCAGAAGCTTTTTTCATCTGGGTCTAACACTGGGCGAGTTAGCGTAGAGTAGCGTTAGCCGCTGAGTAGCTTAGCGCGGGGCTAATGGACCCACGTTTGTATCTCTTAAATGACCCCACCAATAATGCCCGAAATGATACCAAAGGTCTACACTAGTATATATAGGTTATGCTCTACAAAAAAAAACGATGGATTGGAAAGTTTGTAAGTACACAAAGTTTATGAACACTTGCCTGCTCTCTTCTGCTCTCTGTTGCTGCTGCTGCTGCTGCTGCTGCTACCTGCAGTTAGACGAGTGCTTAGGGCCGTCTATAAATTACTACACCGAAAAGAGATACAACAAAAATACTTATTAATTTAATGATTAAATAAGGTAATGTCAACAACATAACTTACCTCAATTATTACTTGTCTCCTGCTAGTTATATTACAGCACTTACTTTAAAAAATAAGTTAAATTAAAAAATATTTTTGTTGCATCTCTTTTCGGTGTTGTAATTTGTAGACGTCCCTAAGCACTCGTCTCACAGCAGCAACAACAACAGCAGAGAGCAGAAGCCAGCAGGCAAGTGTTATTTACATAAACTTCTGGTGTACTTACAAACTTTACAATCAATCGTTTTATGAGTGCATAACCTATATATACTAGTGTAGACCTTTGGTATCATTTCGGGCATTATTAGTGGGGTCATTTAAGAGATACAAACGTGGGTCCATTAGCCCCGCGCTAAGCTATTCAGCGGCTAATGCTACTCTACGCTAACTCGCCCAATGTTAGACCCAGGTGAAAAAAGCTTCTGGGGGGGTGTTTGGCTCGAGGTCATGGTGCAAAGGACCCTAGGGTGAATTACTCCGAACCATCACTTTAAGTGCACTCAGAGGGCTTTGTTGCAAGGATGCAGTATATAATTAGCATAGGAGTTGAAAGTTTAGAAGTGTTTACCTTTTTGCGAATTAGGGCAAACTTAAATTGGAAGTCCCTGGCGATTCACAAGGTAGAAAGAAGAATTAGAGACGCAGTAGAGGGCCAGAAGCATTAAAGGACAATTCCGGCGCAAAATGAACCTAGGGGTTAATAACACATCGTCACCACCCGATGTGAGTCGAGTGCAGATGTGAGTTGCGCTTGCGTCACTTTGCGACTTCACGCAGATCTGTTTCGCTGTTAGCCACAGAATAATGAGATAGGTACATTACATAGCAGTCATTTATTATTTAGCGTAAGGCATCACATTTTAAACGGCATGATCCCTGATGTCAGTTCTAGATTAGAGGCTGAAGTAGCCTACAAGAACCTGCTAACGAAAGACTTCTGTAATGTCAATACAATAAAAATGGACCTACATAACGAAGTTCGTTCACTGCTGGCTACAAGTTAGCAATCAAACACAACAAAGGCTGTCACTTGAATGGCCTTTTGAGCTAACGTTAGCAATCAAACAATCATAGATAGCTAAAACATTTGCCGGATGCGGATCCCTTGGCGTTATGCCGTAAACTGTTTAAATCTGAGCATGTGCAACTCACATCTACACTCGACTCACTTTGGGTAGTGACACCATGTGTACTGAGTCGACCGTTCTCTGGGATATGTTTTCATGCTAATCAAATGTTTCTCTAGCTTGTAACAAGCTAGCGCAAACCGCTGATTAGCTTATAAAGCTAGTCGTCGGGGCACGGGTAAAGTAAAAAGAAATCGCTATTTCTATACCACTAGCAAGGCTGAAAATAGCACCATACTTCAACGTTAGCATAATGAGGGTCCCTACATATAAACCGAAGCATTTAGAACATTGTAAGTGTACAGACAGTTTATCAAAAAATATAGTTTATAAAGACAGTAGCGTTCATATATACAAGCAGGCGCCATCTTGGGAAAACAGTCATGACCAGTCGAACGACGAACGGCGTGCTTGAGCTATATGTTTCTGGTTACTGGTTGCACAGCGTTCGTCGTTCGACTGGTCATGACTGTTTTCCCAAGATGGCGCCTGCTTGTATACGTGAACGCTACTGTCTTTATAATCTTTTTTTACTGTTGTCACTGCGAGACGCTCACTTTTTGTCTCCTAAACTCAACTGCCACGGCCCCTGAAAGGACCGTCATCTCACGGTGCCCTGTAGCCGGCTCACAGTCACCTTTTTTGTGGGCTAACTGCCGCTGATACGGGCGACAGCTCACAGAGCTCTGTAGCTGGCGTCATGTGACCAGACCGGTCGTCTAATTTTGTAGGATTTTTCGTACGATATCGTAGGAACCCGTTCACAAGAATGCGTGACACTAGCATTAGCAGTACACTGCTAATGTAAAGATGTAACTGCAGCCAAAAAGCTAGAGTGAAGATACTGGTAGTATATGACACTATAGGACTAATGGTAACTTCCCACTACAGGACTGTGACAGAAAATGTATCCCTGACAAAAGGGCCATAGCGGGGCAAAATCAGGGTTGGCTCACAGTGCTTGTATGATGTGTGAACTGTTCAAAATCGCGAGATGGGAGGCTCGGTGGTGCTTTTTTGACTTATTGGAGGTAAAATATTTGAAGTATGCAGCTCAGGATACAGATCTTTAAATCTTGAATTAACAGGAATGAACACTTGCATGTATTTGATTGGTCAGTGCAGTGTATTGCCGGATGACATTGGCTTATGTCAAAAGTTGAGCAACTTTTTTGCACAGCAGTGCAGTGGAGTTTTTTTCTTAAAGCACTTTATCTAACGGGTCGTTTGATGTTGCTGCTAATTTCCCTTCAGCTGCTAGTGTTTTATCTATCTATGTTCTCATGTGTTGGATTTTATTTTCCCATTTGTTATTATGTGGTCTAGTGAGTAGCTTTACTATTTTTTCTTTGCCTGTCTTTGTTTGAGTGAGCTCACAAAGACAAATTCCAATCAATCATGTTGAAATGGCAATAAAGTAAAGAATCTTTATTCAAACTAAGAATGTCACTGCGTTACAAGACCGCGAGGGCCTGTGTTGGTGTTCTGGGAAAGTGATGAAATACAATCTAAAAAGGTCAGTCTGGTAACGGTTGTTGTATTGATGTTAAGATGTTTGTTTGGCTTGGTTGGAATTGACAAAATAAGGGTTGAACACAGGTCAGATAACAGATAACCCTGGTCCGACCCCGGTCTTTGGAGTGAAAGAGGTAGAAGAGGCATGCCCTGATGATGTCATCAAGGTTAACTCAGGCTTGGGCTGATGGTTGGTTCCAGTTTGAACGGGGAAGTCAGAAGTGCCCATTTCCCAGTCGGATGTCAACTGGAACACCCCCTGAAGCTCGGCCGGCGGGAGAAACACTACTGCGCATATTCACTGGGCCGCATATCCCAGAAGTAGACCCGGAAGTATAGAAACTTTTTTGGCGTATGCACCAAGGGGGTAAGTCTCTCTCAACAACTCGTACCTCCTATGGCGCCATTTTGATGCTAACAAGCAATCACCCATCGTTAGCATTCCATTGACTGCCATTAATTTTGGCGTCACTTTGACAGTGTTAACTTTACATCTGAAGCGTTTAAACACTTTGTTTGTCCATTGTTTATTTCTAAAGAAACATGACAATGTATAAAAGGCTCCATTACCTTGTACCTCACGTTATGGCTCCGTAGCAGGCGTTTTTGTAAAAATAAGCTAAAGATTGTGTCATAACCACGCGACTTACTGTCGCATAGTAGGGGAATTACCGTACAGTACAGGAAAAGCTTGCAGGCAGTTTTGACTTACGGAAAGTTGAGGTATTTCAGCCTCTGCTGCTTCAATTTTTCAAGATTTGTTTTTTAATCTTGTGAGTCCACCCACTTTTATGGAAGTACAAAACGCATCTTTTTCTCTCAATTAAGTTCCATTTTCCGGTGTGAAAAAACGTTTGTATGGGCATATTATTGGTTTGAAAGTTAAAAGTATATGAAAATCAAAATGAATCGAAGTTAACTGGACCATGTCTTGCATTGCCAGACCCTCCTCCACAGCGCTAAGGAGGAAGGTCTGGCTAGTCCAGACAGCATTCCGGGATGGGAGAAAAACGTGCTCTGGTTTATTGGCATTTCTTTAAACCAATCACAATCGTCTTGGGCGGTGCAAAGCGCCGGACGGAGCCATGGTGCCTCTGCAAAATAGCCTCAGGAAGGAACTTGTTTTGGTGGAACGTGTACGTTCAAAAGTAGTTTTAGTCGTGCAACAGAAAACTCAGATTGGACAGATAGTCTAGCTAGCTGTGTGGATTTACCCCGCAGAGATTTGGAGAGATCAGAGACCCTGCAATCCCAGAAGTGGAATGTCGTGGATATAGACTAACTGGAGGGCAATTCAAAGGCTGATCATAGGCCACAATAGTAGCACAATGACAGTGTTAAGTCTCAGCGCACCGGAGCTGAGTCGTCAAGTCTTTGTTGATGTGTAATCTATTTAGATGTCCCCTAGTTCACTTAGGAAATAGTTCATCTGGAAATCCTGTGGAGTGTCAGTATCACAGTATCACTGTCACACACCTTACAATGACTGAAACACACACACAAACACACACACACACACACACACACACACACACACACACACACACACACACACACACACACACATGCAGACAACATTCACATTACTAGTAGGACACAATGGAGTCTGGCTGGTTCAGCCAGTGCAATCCTTGCTGCCACGCCCCCCAACTACAGTACAGGCCAAAAGTTTAGACACACCTTCTCATTCAATGCATTTCCTTTTTATTTTCAAAAAAAATATTTTAGATTCTTCAAAGTAGCCACCCTTTACTTTTTTATTAATAAGGGGAAAAATTCCACTAATTAACCCTGACAAAGCACACCTGTGAAGTGAAAACCATTTCAGGTGACTACCTCATGAAGCTCATTGAGAGAACACCAAGGGTTTGCAGAGTTATCAAAAAAAGCAAAGGGTGGCTACTTTGAAGAATCTAAAATATAAGACATGTTTTCAGTTATTTCACACTTTTTTGTTAAGTACATAATTCCATATGTGTTCATTCATAGTTTTGATGCCTTCAGTGAGAATCTACAATGTAAATAGTCATGAAAATAAAGAAACACATTGAATGAGAAGGTGTGTCCAAACTTTTGGCTTGTACTGTACATTGGATCTCACACACGCACGCACACACACACACACACACACACACACACACACACACACACACACACACACACACACACACACACACACACACACACACACACATATACGGACCTAAGGGATTTCATAGGTGATTATATAATATATGCAATCATGCCATACTTCTTTCCTACTCTGTAATGATACCTCCATATGTAAAGCTGATAACACACATGAACTGTACACAATACCGTGTAGTCACACCCTGTTCTAGCCTACATAGGTTTGTTTTGTACACACGTTTGGTTTTTCTGTGCCATAAAAAATTTGCAATACACTTAGTGACAGCAGTTACTGTTCTTTTTTCGACATCTTTTTCAGGACATGTTATTTTGTATTTAGTTCATAGGCCTACTTTTCAGACGCAGTGGTTATTTTCATACTGTATATTTGAATTAAGAGATATTAGCCTAGCCTACAAGTGTGTGTGCGTGGGTTTGGCTGTGAATAGCTGGGAGACTAGCTGAGGGGCGGGGCCTGCCTGGCTGGCTGACAGGCTCCACAGGTTGGGTGTAAAAGCTAAGTAGTGAATGGTCCAGGTTATAACTGCAGTGGTGCTACAGTGTGTTTGGGAGTGGAAGCTCTGACATTGAGAAGGCTGTGTGGACATATCTGACACACCCACACACATACACACAGCGGGAGCAGCGGAACGAGCACAGGACTCACACACAGCCGAGAATACACCTGTCCTGCTGGGACTGTTTTCTTGTCGGAAGCCGCTGACAGGTGACTTGTCAAGATGTTCAAGAAAAAGTCAAAGTCCACCGCTATAACGCAACCAAAAACAAGGTAAGTTCGAGACTACTTTCGCAACTAGCTATGGCGCCTTCTGGAACCAATTTAGCTGTGTTTTGAGTCCTACGGAACTGGTTTGTTGTATGCTACTATAGCTCAAGCATGTAACGTTATCTTTAGACCTACTGCCAAACGTCATTAAAAAAAACAACTATTTAAAGTGACCTTGCTTTGCGCTAAAGTCACCCATGGTTACCAGGTACTAACTTTATCTAATCCTCCAGTCTGTCTTCGTTATGGGAGTAACATTCTGTAAAAGGCATAAATAAGACTTGCGTAAATGTATCGTTGATTACACACCTGCCGAATTAAATATCATATCGCATTCAATCACAGAATACCTCAGGTTTTGTATATACCATGGTTTATTTAGAGTACAGACATCGTCATTGTTATTTATTACACTTTTTCAACGGAGTATGGTCAGGACCATATATGCTGAACATGGACTAACTTGCTTCATACAAACTGATAAAGGTTGACTGTTTGCCGAGTAGAACATGTCCTTTCTGGTGCACGACTTATTGTCGTTTGAACCCCGTTATCTCAGTGAGATGGTGTCCTTCAGTAATGGTCTGCATGTAAAAAAAAAAAAAAAAAATTCTAGATTGTACACTGGATTGCATAATGTGTGCTTCAACTCCAGTGAGGGTGTGGTTGATTAGGTCGTGCAGTAAAGTTGTAGTAACTGGTTAGATAAGTATTCCGCTGTCCTCCACCAAGACAATGTGTGAGGAATTGCTTGCAGCCTCTCCCATCATATACTGCACCAAGCTCATGTCCCTAACACGGTTACTCTTTGTCACTGTGTTTGAGTAGCGGAGGTGATATCCGTCTGGTTTTCCAGCATGGAAGTGATGAAAGTGATTATTCAGGCCTGGATCATTATCCCTATAGGCTGCTCATTTTCATCTCGACCAAATGTCCCACTTTGAACGCGCTCTCTGGAGGGAGGAATGCCTTTAAAGACAGTAGAGAGCATAATCCTCCTTGTCACTCAGCTATAGGCCTATTAGGGGGGGGGGGCCAGGGGCCTCAAAAATAACACCCTCTGGTGTTGAGTACCAAAAGATTGACTAATCTGTTTTTCAGTATTTATCCTGTGTAAGCTGTCCTCCTCCCACTGTCATATAGAGATAGAGATACTTTATTTATCCAGAAGGAAATGAAGGTGTCCATTAGCTTATACACATCATGCATACACATCAGGCGCACACACAACACATGGCATCCACGCACACACATACTACAAAAATACAAAGGAAGATATTAATAATGTGCCCTTACAGTAAAATTAGATTGTAGCATGTTTAAATGAGCGGTGTGGGAAAAAAAATGCAGAAAGGTGCAGTGGTATCATAGTGCAAAAGGAATGCTCTTATCTTCCGCCATAGGACTCCTACTGCGCTGGCATCTCATTTATTTAAACAATCAGAAACACTTACATAATCAGGAGCGCTCACACAAGACAAATTCCTTGTGTACAAGGTTCAGGAATTTGTCTTGGGGTTTTGGTGCATAGTAATACATAACAGCGCAAAAGTCAAGAGGCATAATATAAAAAAATACAATAGAAAATGGAAAAAATAGAAGAAATATATAACAATATATGCGGGAGGCACTTGCTAGTTATCAGTTATCAGTTAATAAAGTCCATTCAAAAGCCTTGATCGATTAGCATTTCGTAGCTATTGGTTTCTACTCACCAGGCAGTGAGACAACAAGGACGCCATAGTTAAGATAAGTCATTATTGTAACTTCTGTACTGTGATAATCAATAACAGGCAGTGGTGGAATCCTAATAATGCAGCTCCACCCTCTTTATTCTCTCCATGCTGCTCTTCCTGTTCAGTTTTGAGTTGGTGCATGAGCGCTGTGATCTCAGGTAGGCCGATCTGGCAAGCTGTCAGTGAGCCGGGGATTAGTGCCTACCTACCTCGGCACCCAAACAATAATACGGTGAAATGCTAGTTTAGGCCGGTTACAAGGTTTCTCTTCATAGGAAATCGGGTAAGAGAAAGTACAAGACAGGCAGCAATGAGGCACTGTATGTTTTGGAAGGTCATTTCCTCTCCTTAGACATGGATGCAACAGGCCTACTGACCTAGGGACCTAGGGGCCTAGGGACCCAATCAGCTCGGGGCACATAGAGATGTCATATGACCACAAAGAGACGCAAAACAAACACAAAGAGACGCAAAGTGATGCAAACAGCCACAAAGTGATGCAAAACAACCACAAAGAAATGCAAATAGATTCCCAAAGAGGTGCAAAATCACTACAAAAATACCTAAAAAAAACCCACAAAGAGATATAAAACTACCACAATATGCGGCCCAGGGGCCCATTGTCTCATAATCGGCCCATGTATCTGGACTTGGATTGAGAGCAGGCCGCTGAGACGGAGCAGGACTCACGCTATGCTGTGACGCTCACTGACAGCAGCAGCCTCTCCCACACCCTGGATGACTTGCCGGGGCTTTCTGGTACTAATTTCACCCTCTCCCTGTGGAACATCTGAGTTGTGTTTCTCAAACTAACGCTCCAGCGCCAGTTCCTTCCCAGAATCAACATAACCACGCTCAAAACATTGAATTAGAGCCAGCGAGCCACCCCTGGAAACTATCGACAACATGTTTGGAGCACAGAAAAACATAGCAGAGCAGGTAGAATTATTGTAGCATTGTTTTCAGACGCTTGAATTACAGTATAATGAAAATGCAGAATTCTGGGAATCAAGAAAACGGTTTCTAGTTATGTAATATAAGGCTGTTTACTTTAAACACAGCCAGTGGGGCTGCTAAACACTTAGAAGACGAGGCAGGGTTGGATCTCATCTGTTGCGAATTTTATAACATAAATATCTGCTTTGAAAACCCTGACTTTTCCTACTCATGCGCTGTACAGACCAGTGGTTTTAAACTTTTAAAAATATGCGAGGAAATAGTATTGGGAACTGTCTTTAAGCCTTACATTTAACAACCAGCTGACGTTCCCTTTGTCTTTATGTATTGACGTTTGAAGTAGCAATCCAAAAACATGTCATTTAGGAGACATGTGGTCTGTTGGTTTGAAGGTTTGAGTGAGCGAAGAGAAGTGTATGTGTTTGCTATCATGAGCTTGTGTTCTAATGTGACAGAAACCCCCTCGGGGTGTGTGTTCAATTTTGGATGGGCCCCGACAGACAAACTGCCAGCTTCTTCTGCAGAACTCTACAGTATATACCAGTTCAGACTTGTTCTGATAGTATTTCATTTGAAAACCAGCATGGGATTTGACATTAAAGTCAGTGTGTCCAGTATGCATGTAGCAGATGTTGTGTAACTTCAAATGGCGTGTGTGTGTGTGTGTGTGTGTGTGTGTGTGTGTGTGTGTGTGTGTGTGTGTGTGTGTGTGTGTGTGTGTGTGTGTGTGTGTGTGTGTGTGTGTGTGTGTGTGTGTGTGTGTGTGTGTGTGTGTGTGTGTGTATGTGTGTGAGTGTGAGAGAGTGTGTGTGTGTGTGTGTGAGAGTGTGTGAGTGTGTGAGGTAGTGTGTGTGTGAGAAAGGCAATGGATGATGGGTTTGAATTGACAGACATGACATTTTTTTTGCACACACATGCATACACACACACGCACATACACACACACACACCGAAGACTGACTAGGATTGTATTTGCTTATGTTGTAGTTAATCTGTAACATTTCTGTCCTTTACTAGTATCAGTGTAAAACGTACAAATAAACTTGTTAGTGCTCTCTGGTGGACAATCTATGAAATGGAGAAACTGTTTCTGAATCCCCTCAAACATGTTTTTGATATTTCCAACTTGCAATCTCTTGTTACTCATCAGTCGACGTAAATGTAGACACTTTATATCGTTGATAAGTTCAAATCAGCCAATGAAACTGGCCATGCTTACTGTGATTCAAGTGCTCCATATTAACACTCTACACTCCATACATACACTATGAGTGACCCCCATAGTGTAGTGTGGGAGGGGGTTGAGATCTCCAACTATCTAGAGAGGTCCCGGGACATGTCTGAATGAATTGAGAAAAGTGACAAAATCATCTGAATAATTGTAGAAACATTTTTTTTTGTGTATGTATGACACGCCAAATCGTACGCCATTATTGGCGTGTTATCAAGACGCATACTCGCTTTTTAGCGTGTCTGTCAACGCCGTTTGGCCTCCAATGACTTACATTACCTTGCGATTGCGTGTGAATTGACGCCGTAGCGAGTAGCATGAAAGGGCGAAAATCCGCGTAGGGAGGGTGGTCGTGATGGAGGATGGGCCGCAGGTCGGAGTCGAACCTGGGCCCGCTGCGTCGAGGAGTGAACCTCTATGTATGGGCGCCTGCTTTACCAACTGAGTTATCCAGGCGCCCAGTGGTGTGTATGTTTACGCAAAGTCATGATGTCATGTTGCACTTTGGCACACATTGCAGTGAGTGATACTTGCCAGTGATTGGTCTAGATGTGTCTGCTGCACGTCACGAGACAAAAACCTGCCGTTACCAATAAGTTAACTCCCATTTAACTCCGAGAGCCCAACACACACAGTGACTATCAGGCTAATCTGGGATTAATGGTTGTTTTTTGGATGGTTGTTTTCAGTTATATAATGTTATATATTATAATGAGTTATATTTTCATCCTAGCAGTCAGATCAAATTCTGGCACAGGTGTGTCAGTATTATGATGAAAAGCTATGAGTCATATTCATGGTATGTAGATTTAATAGGCAATAAAGCTGTGAATAGAAGTAGTCTAATAAGGGCTCATCAAGTCATTAATGGCTATAAAACTAGCTCATAGCTGTATGGGGGGTGTGCTGGTTTATGATTTACAGTAGTACAGTACCAGTGTACACTGGGACAGACTCAGGTTGCTTTTTCATTGGGAACAAATCCAAACCACGTACGGTGTTATTCTTTTTTTCTGAAACAGATCTAATGGGCAGATTATGTAGATTGGTTTTAGAATAATAATAATAAGAAGAAGAAGACATACTGTTAATGATCCCCGAGGGGAAATGACATGTTTACACTCTGTTGTTACATTACACACAGACAGCGGTGGAAGAAGTATTCCGATACTTTACTTCAGTAAAAGTACTACTACCACACTGTAAAAATACTGTTACAAGTAAAAGTGTGTAAGTATTGTCAGGAAAATGTAGTTAAAGTATTAAAAGTGAAGAACTCTCCTCCCATTGTAGAAAGTGTAAAGGATCCAAACAGTTGTGTGTTTAATGGTCTAATCATTTCAGCTGGAATTGTAGGCCGTTATATTGTTGGCTAGTTTCATTTATAATAAAAACATCAGATTTTATAGACTACATGTGTTTAGTGTGCAGGAATCTTAATGTGTAAAGTAACTAGTAACTAAAGCTGTAACAGATGAATGTAGTGGAGTAAAAAGTACAATATTTCTCTCTGAAATTTAGTGGAGTAGAAGCAGAAAGTGGCATGAAAAGAAAAGACTCAAGTAAAGTACAAGTACCTCAACATTTGGACTTAGGTACAGTACTGGAGTAAATGGACTTACATTCCACCACTGCACACAGATCAGCATAGGCATTTTAGCCCACCTGCAGCAAGGCCTAACAATTGCACAGTACAGTATTTCAGTTTGGTTTGTCCATGCAACATCTTTCAAACTACTGTCCAGATCACCATGCAATTAGCTGGGAATATTACAGTAAGGATGCCCTGACCCCAACCCTGATCAGAGTCTTTTAACATCAGGTATCTGATCTGATACTTATATTTACATAAACATTGATTAAATATGTATCTGACACATTGGAATAAACAAAACACGAGAAGCTTTTTATGACAGCTCAGCGAAGAATTAGCCTACAGTAGAGTTGACTAAAACCTTCTCACAAATTATCTCAAACGTAATAGGCTGATTGCTGTGAAATTAATGTTCTTTTAAATTAAATGACCCCATTTCTTTAGCACCAACCTCAGGATAAACTTTCACAAATGTAGTCCCACTGCTGGCTCTAATCATTTTTCCATAAACCAAGTCCAAAAACGTAATGATTTAATTCACAATGATATCAAACGGAGAACATCCTCACACTTGAGAAGCTGGAACCAGACAATGTTTTGCATTTTTGGTTGTTGTCAACAAATTCTCTGTTGATCACCTAATCAATTCATTGTAATTGTTTTAGCATTAGTATCTGCATTTCCTGTTGAACGCAGTTTCACTGCAAACGCAAATTTCACCATCGCACACCTTCATGCTACTGGATTTTGTCGTTTTTGTTTTTTCTTGTTTTCGAATGGACAATGAATCTTTAAACTAGGGATCGACCGATACTGGTTTTTCAAGGCCGATACTGATTATTAGTAGTTAAAGATGCCGTAGTTAAGAGACGGTGCCTCTGGAAAATAGCCTCGGGAAGGAACTTGTTTTGGTGGAACATGTGTACCTTCAAAAGTAGTTTTATTCGTGCAACAGAAAACTCCGATTGGACAGATAGTCTAGCTAGCTGTCTAGATTTACCCTGCAGAGATCTGAGGAGCAGTTAACCATAGTCCTCAGAAATCCACCGAATCGAATCGGAGCAATCCCAGAAGTGGAACGTTGCGGATATAGACTGATACAGTAATGGTTTCTGTGACACAGTGACATAAATGTCTCTGATGATCATCACGGTGGGAGACAGTGGATTCATTTCTGTGTTTGTCTTCCAGCGCTCCGTCCACAGAGCTGAGCACTCTGATCGACAAGCTGCAGAAGAATGCTGACAAAGTGGAGAAGAACTGCTACGACATCGAGCAGAACCTCAACAAGGTACAACCTGACAACAAAGTCTCCCAAAGGCCTCACACATTACTTACTGGCATTTAAAGGCCCTGAACACCCATACAAGTGGTTTCATTTAATCTGGGAAGAGGTCGTCTGTGTGGGTGTGTGTAAAGACTGAGTCTCACGACAAACTACTACTTTATCATTCTTATTTTTATCATTCTTATTGGTAGAAAAGATTTGTGACGTGATAAATTCCCATCTCAGGTCCAGCCCACCTTCAACCTGAGCAGACATCCAATCAGCCACAATAACTGGAATAACCTGTGTGGGTTTTCAGAGGCTTTAATGAATGAATGAATGAATCATTTTTACTATTGTGTCATGCAATAAACCAAAGCCCAGCCCTAACAGGTTAAGTTACATAGTGTTGCTTTAAAATGGATGTTCTTACTGTAAGTCGTCATAATAAGGACAATACAAAAGAAAATGGAACACACCTGATTGACTTTCTTCCATCCGATGTGTTTTTGTGCAGGATGTGAGTAAGATCAATGAGGGGAAGCAGCCACTGTATCAGGATGACACCAACAAGAGAATCATCAGCTCTAAGGAGCTGCTCAACAGCCTGGATGAGGACGCCATCAACGCCAAGCGCCTCCAGCATCCGCAGGCTGAGATGATAGAAAAAGAGTGAGTAGATTAGATTACATTAGATTAGATAGAATGTAATAATCCCAAATTGGGAAATTTCAGTGCAGCACAATATAAGACACACGGCCCACATACTGAATATATGAGAAATAATAAATAGGATAGAATACAAGAACAACTATTCAAAAATAAAGATAAAAGAATACAAAGGAAAGAATGTACAAACAGCGAATAAAAATACTTACATTTTGTATTTATAAAGATGTAGTAAGTAAACCCCCTGTTCAGAAAGAAATATCGTAATTCTTTGTGTGTGTGTGTGTGTGTGTGTGTGTGTGTGTGTGTGTGTGTGTGTGTGTGTTCAGCATGAAGCAGCTACGTGAGAAACTGATGAAGCTGAAAGACGACTATGACCGTATCTACCAACTGGTCCGCACTGAGGGGCGGCCCAGCATCAACTGGGGCAACATCATAGATGAGAAGCTGGTAGGAAGCATACTGTACCTTACACTCACATAGGGGGCCACTGTCACTGTGGACCAGGGGCGATTCCAGGATTTTTTAAGTGGGGTGGCACAGGGGGGGAACAATAATCAGTCAGGGGAGGCCCAAGGGATTTTATCAGAATACAGCCTAGAAAATCTGCTTAGAAATATAAATACAATACACATTTTCTGTTAAGGCAAAAATTTGGATAGTCATCATGGAATTGGTCATGTGACAAGGGCTGGGGAGATTTTTTTTCACAGAACCGTATAAAATAAAGTGTAATACACTTACAATAAACTTGCCTCAAACTTCACCAAAGAAAACCTTGCTTTACACGGTTTTCAGATAAGGAAAACAGAACAGAAAGAAAGTGAATTGTAAAATACACAATTTATTTCTTACATCAACAAGTGCTCTACAGTGAGTTCAATATGGTTCTACTTCTAAACTGGCCTCAAAATTTCAACAAAGTACACAGTTGCCATACAATGTGTGTTTAAAGTAGATATCCATTTACCAAATGGAAAGGCAGCGATTGGAAGAACTGGCAACAAAGTGACATTACTCTGATCCATTGGAAAAAATAAAAATTTGAACAATGTGTTTATTGAGTTTTCATTTTTAACAAATAAAAGTAAAAATAAAGATGAATAAAAGAAAATATAAAAAATCTGTATTTATACATACAATACAGGCCAAAGGTTTGGACACACCTTCTCATTCAATGTGTTTCTTTATTTTCATGACTATTTACATTGTAGATTCTCACTGAAGGCATCAAAACTATGAATTAACACATATGGAAATATGTACTTAACAAAATGTGTGAAATAACTGAAAACATGTCTTATATTTTAGATTCCTCAAAGTAGCCACCCTTTGCTTTTTTTTGATAACTCTGCAAACCCTTGGTGTTCTTTCAATGAGCTTCATGAGGTAGTCACCTGAAATGGTTTTCACTTCACAGATGTGCTTTGTCAGGGTTAATTAGTGGAATTTTTTCCCTTATTAATAAAAAAGCAAAGGGTGGCTACTTTGAAGAATCTAAAATATAAGACATGTTTTCAGTTATTTCACACTTTTTTGTTAAGTACATAATTCCATATGTGTTCATTCATAATTTGATGCCTTCAGTGAGAATCTACAATGTAAATAGTCATGAAAATAAAAAGGAAACTCATTGAATGAGAAAGTGTGTCCAAACTTTTGGCCTGTACTGTACATATGTATATACACATACAAACAGGCGATATACTTACATACACACACACACACACACACACACACACACACACACACACACACACACACACACACACACACACACACACACACATACATACATAAAAAAGAAAAGACCTTGTTACAAAGATATGAACCTTACTACTGTATGAACCTTCTAACTTCTTCCCAGAATTCTCCTATTTTGGGACACTTCCATATGCAATTAAAAAATGTTCCCTTGACTTCCCCACATCTTGTGCATAGGTCTGGAATACTGGGATTAAATGAATTTTGTTTTTCTTGCGTAATGTATATTCTCATTAACCAATTGTATTGCAGCAATTTTAGCCTTGTATTACCAGTTTGAGATTGAGCATTCTTACATGCAGCAATCCACTCTTCGTTTGAAATTTCCTCTTGTAGATCACCCTACCAGGAAATCAAATTTGTCCGATTGACAGCACTCTAGCCCAATGATGACCTTCCATAAAGATCACACTCATTAGTTGTTGATGCTGGTTGATATCTGCCTTCTCTAGAACCGTATAATGCAGAGGAGTAAAGCAAGTTGGGAAAAAAACATCTCGATATATCTTGTTAAGTCAATCATCTCATGTGTTTTCTTTTAATGTATAAATATTTTTTGCAAACTTCATGCACACACTATCTCATACATTCAAAGCCTTGTGCAGATGTTGAGACCATCTTAAGTTAGTGCTAAAACTATGTCTAAGTTTCCAACCGAGCCATCCCAATGTAACTGTAGTTTAAAAAACATATTAAAAATACATACAAAAATAATTCCCAGAGACTTAGGCCCAGTGGGTGGTGGTTAACTTCAGTAGTAGCCAAACCAACTTAAGCCAAGGTTGTTAATGTGTGGTGGAGTGTGGACTAACATGTTTTGTTTTGTCTCCCTGCCTAGGACAACCTGAAGAATAAGGGCTTTGGCCAGGACCTGCCATCTGTGGAGAACGAGGTGGAGGAACACAACATCTTCCACAGCGAGGTGGAGGCTCTGGCTCCTCACATCTTATCCAGCGGAGACAAGGTACAAACACAAAACCATGAGAACAACTGAGAGATGTCAGGATTTATTTTGATAATTCATGGTGACCCAAACTTTGGTTTACGATTTGATACAATACAATACGGCACGAAACAATACGGTACAATACAATACAATACGGTACGGTACGATATGATACAATACGGTACGATACAATATGGTACAATACTATACAATACAATACGATACATTACGAAACAATACGGTACAATACAATACGGTACGATGCAATACGGTACGATACGATACAATACGGTACGATACAATATGGTACAATACTATACTATACAATACGATACGTTATGAAGCAATACGGTACGATACGATATGATACAATACAATACGGTACTATACAATAATATACGGTACGATACAATACGGTACGGTATGATACGATACAAAACGGTATGGTACGATACCATATGATATGATATGATACAATATGGTACGATACGCTGCAATAGGGTACATTAAGGTGCGATACGGTACGATACAATATACGGTACGATACAATACGGTATGGTATGGTACAATACGGTACGATACGATACCATATGATATGATACAATATGATACTCTAAAATACGGTACAATAAGGTGCGATACGCTACAATACGGTACAATACAGTACGATATGCTACAATACAGTACAATACGGTACGATACAATACAATACGGTACTATACCATACGATATAATACGGTATGGTACAATACGGTACGATACAATACAATACGGTTCGATACAATACAATACGGTACGATTCGATACAATATGACTTCATTGCCAGTTTACACTGAAATTCATTTTGCGTTCCTGAGCAGCTCCGCTCAAAAAGAAGAAAGAAAAAGAAAACTACACACAGAGTTAGTTAACAATTACACATATAGTACAAAGATGAAGACCTATCAACAGCCATGGCAAAGAAACATATTTCATGAAATCCTCGGATCCCAATCTTAATTGACAGCACACTTGGGTTTAGCAACAGGATAGACTGATGTATGAGAGAGTTCTTGAGCCTGTTGTGTCTAAACGAAGGGACTCTAAATTGCCTGTTAGAAGGCAGAAGTTGGTATTGATAGTTTAAAACATGCATGGAGTCAGTAGAGGTGCTGTTAGCGAGCCTGAGCATGCTCTTCTTGTGGATTGTTTGGTTGGTTTAAGTTGCATGAGTAGTAATACTCATGTAACTGTGTTAGTTTATCAAAAAATATTGGCTGAATTAAATATTATATTTTTAAAATATTTATTAGAGTCCTAAAAATGTCAAAATAACGTAATGCTAACTAAATAGCATTAGCAACACATGAGTAAAACAACAACAAAACAAACACTGAACCTACTTTGTAGTTGCTATTGGTTGTTTTTTTACATTGTTTATATTGAAAATAAACTGCACAATTGCTTCGTATGATTAAAAGTACTTAATCAGAATTGTTTTTACAGTGGTGTGCATATGTTATTCACATGACACTCCCTGTTTTCATTGTTTCTTCAGGAATACGTCAGTAGTCTCCAGATGAAGTACAACAAACTACTGGTAAACACACACACACACACACACACACACACACACACACACACACACACACACACACACACACACACACACACACACACACACACACACACACTCGCTTGTCTAATTAAATTGGGGAATTGTCTCAGACGATGTTTCTGCACTCTGACATCTGACTGTTTTCTTTTTATGTCGCGATATACCTGTAGGTCTTAAATTTCATTCATTATGGTCTTAAAAAGTCTTAAATTTGACTTAGTGAAACCTGCAGAAACCCTGACACACACACATTCACTCTCTGAGCACACCGGTGTGTGCTTTGTGTGTGTGTATAGATAATGAATGGGTCCTTGTGCAGCTGTGTGTGCCATTCTAAAGAGCATAACCTGTGACTGTAGGCTGTAAGACCTGTTCCAGCTCTCACCACCAGCCTGCCTTCAGTCCTTTAGGGAGTTTTTTGTCTGCAAACAAAACACTTCATTGCAAGTTTACCCTATCATAATGAGTACTAATATGTCTTCAACTGTCAGTATAATTTTTTTAACTTTTGAACAAAATCTGCATTACATTCGTTTAAACACGATGATTTTCTATATTTTTCTTCTTGTCATCAAAGCCCATGTGCAGACCCAAACTAACATAGATATATAAGTATATATAAGTATTGTGTGTGTTTCCAAAGTCTGATGTTTGGATATGTTCCTTCATTACATCAACATATAAACACACACTGTAGTTTATCTTTACTCAATCCCCATTAACACCGTGTGGTTGTGGTTGTAACTCTAAGTTTTTTCCTTCCCTGGCTTAGGCCAGTTCCAGCGCTCGTCAGCGCAACCTGCTGAGCCTGCGGGACTACATGCAGCGCTGCACCAATGAGCTGTACTGGATGGACCAGCAGGCCGAGGAGAGGGTCAACTATGACTGGAGCAACACCAACCTGGACTACCCTGCTCGCCAGAGGCAGTATGAGGTAGCTGAGGGACAGAAACAGAGCGCATCGCGTTGTACTCTGAAAGCCACGCCCACCGGAGGGGAAAACAACTCTCCGCTCTCCATCTCCGTGAAGGTTTCCACCTCGTCAACAGAGAATGCCTAAAAACTGCTGTGTGGTGATATTCACTACCAACAGGGTAAATAACCCATGACCGACCCGAAAAACTGAGCTTTTATGAAAACAAAAGTGGAGTAAATGGAGGGACCCTAAGCTAACGTTATGTCGGACGTAACGTTTGCAGCAAGCATTTTGTTACCCAGTCATATATCTTAATGTCAGTTTTAGCCTAACTGTCTGTAAATTAAGATGACACACGCAACGTCGGACATAATGTTAGCTTAGTGTCTCTCCATTCTCCCTGCTGATTCCTCACGTGTGTTTCCACTTTTGTCTTCATTAAAGCTCAGTTTTTCGGGTCGGCAGCTTAAAAAAACTTAAGTAAGGGTTTTTTATATTGTTGGTAGTGAAATTTAGCACACAGCAGCCTTTAGGCATTTTTCTGTTGTTTGCTAGAAGATTAAATTGACGAGGAGGCGACTTCACGCAATAGGCTATATATCAATGGAGAGCGTATAGTTCTTTTCCCCTCAGGTGGGAGCGGGACTTAAATGTGCTTCAGTGAGTGTCAGTGCATACAAGGATGGACACTAACAAATAACTAACAATAAGGTCCACAGTTTACTCAGCACATCTGTCTTGCCCCAACAGAACTTCATCAGTAAATGTCTGGAGTCCAAGGAGGCCACCATCACCAAAGTGAATGACGATGGAGAGAAGCTGATTGCTTCTGAGCATCCAGGGAAGAATGTTATAGAGGTACAGGCTCATCCATCTACTAAATTGATATGAATTCTTAATGTTTTAATGTTTTTTCCTTGCTGCAGGTGTACATTGGCTTCCAAAACTATACTGACCCCCTAGGGGTTCTCCAAGGATTCATTCTAGAGCCTATTCTTTTCTCCCCGTACATGCCTTCTCTTGGACTAATTAGTCCAACATTTTCTTTCACTGCTATGCTGATTAGACTTGGAAAAAGGCTGAATGTCATCTCAAGCTGAAGAATACCAAATCTGAGATTATTTTTGGCCCCCAAAGACCAAAAAGTCATTTTTTAATCTCAGCTTTAAGAAGCAAATCCATTTGGTGGTTGGATCCAGTTTCCTCCAGATGCAGATTTCCAAAATGAGGTCCTTCCACTTGCGCCATGATCTGGTGAAAGGTCATCCATACCTTTCTTGTCATCAAAACGACCGACATTCCTCATTTGTCTTGTAAAATTGTGAGACTTACGATTTCCGAGGATATTATCTCAGATGTCCATCACAAATGAACGTCCATTCAATTCTTAAATGTATTTTAACTGATCAAATGCTCCCACACGTTGTTGTTTGTCAGGCTCATATGGAGGCAGTCCACGCTGACTGGAAGGAGTACCTGAACCTGCTCATCTGTGAGGAAAACCACCTCAAACACATGGACGAGTACCACAAGGTTAGACAAAGATGACAGATAAGCATCACACACACACACACACACACACAGGTCTGTATTACTATCTTTGTGGGGACATATCATTGACATAATGCATTCCCTAGCCCCTTACCCTAACCTTAACCATCCCAACTGAATGCCTGACCTTAACCCTTACCCTCACCCTAACCATAACCTAATTCTAACCCTAGTCCTAAAACCAAGTCTTAACCCTCAAACAGCCCTTTAAACTCTTGGGGACCAGCACTTTGGTCCCCACGAGGCTGTGCAGAACCCACAAGTATACTGTAGTCCCCGGTTTTTGGACCCCACGAATATAGTAAAACAGGTACACACACACACACACACACACACACACACACACACACACACACACATATAAACAGGTAAAGCTCACCAGTGTCTGTGTGGTGTGTGTATCTCTGTGTGTGTCCAGTACTACAAGGAAGCACGTGACACTCAGGACCTGATGAAGCGGATGGACACGGAGCTCAACCAGAAGTACAATCCCGAGTTCAAAGATGTGTATCAGATGGAGGGTCTGATCAGGGATCTTGATGTGAGTATTTCTTTACAACTCACCGTACCACGGACTCCTTCTATAACACTGGAAAATCAGTTCAGTTTAAATATGCTGTGTGTGTGTGTGTGTGTGTGTGTGTGTGTGTGTGTAGGACCAAGCCAAGGCCATGGACCACTTTGATGAACGGGTCCAGGCTCTCCAGAAGCGCAGTCTGCAGGTTTCGCCTCTGAAGTACCGCCGGGAAGACGCCCCGAAGCTGCTGCCCGTTGAGGCTCTGTGCGAGTTCGACACAGACGACGTACGTAATGGGTTGTTGCTGAAAGCATTTCATTTGTCGCTCATTCCTAAATGTGAGAAACCCCAAACCTTTACTTACTTACTATTCAAGTCTTTAGTGCTTCCCCGGAGGGTGGGAAAGCTTCTGAAATAGTGTTCAGGCCATCATAGGACACTAATAGGGTGTTGCACCAACAAGGATTTTTTTAAACTAAGATTAGGTTAAGTCATAGTTGAATTAAAGTGGTTTACCGGATGTACAGTGCGGGTATAAAGCCTGGGATCGATGTCAGGCATTCTCATCCCCTTCTGCTATCTTTGTCATCTATTTTGCAAGGGCACCGTTGCTACATCCGGGGCTTAGCTCCGCCCAGGACGGCTGTGATTGGTTCAAAGAAATACAAACGAGCCAGAGTGTTTTTTTTCTGCTATCCCAGAATGTTACCTCCTGCAGCGAGACCATACTCCAGCGCTGACACAGCACTGCGGAGAGAACGGTCTGCTAATGCGAGACTAGTCTTCTGATAACGGAACAAGAAAACATGAATGCAGGTTGTGAGTTGGGGTTTGAGACCAGGGTTTTATGTCCCGTTCTTGTCCCGCGTGTCATTGAAACGTACATTTTGTAGCCCCATCCACCATCTTTTCCTAAACCTAACTGTCCCGTTCTTGTGTCGCACATCAGTTAAACGTACGTCCCGACCCAGAGCGTAAAAAAAGTGACATCAAGAGCCAAGGGTCCCGACCAAGCGCGTCTAAATATGATGCTAAAGGAGACTTTTTGCGTCAATAATTTTGTTCTATTGTTCAACCATTTTAGTACGGAATTGTATTTCTTCATCTGATTTCTTCTTTGGAAGCTTTCTCCTGACTGCCTCATGTCCTTGGTATTTGCCCTCTGATCTACATAATTGTCTTTCTGTGCTGCAGTGACACCATTTCAACTCAAAACCATTTATCTTTATTTTGTCATTCTTGTGTAATAGTGCTCTATTCCAGGATGTTCTCTGCTTTAAGAGGGCATGACTAAGCAATATTCTTTTGCTTTGCTTTTTCTAAATACTAGGCCTGTAACTTGTTGGTTTTGTGGTGTAATGTATTTAAATCTCTTCAGAAGAGAGCCCAAGCTAAGACTCTGTGTATCTTATTTAAAACCCCTGAGGATCAGAACACAGGGGATTTGAAGGAGCCTGCACTTCCACTAAAGAGCCTATGGAGCTGTTCAGCTTAGATGTAGCAAAGCTCATCATGTGTCGGTTGTCTTGACCTCACTGATTTTCCATTATTGGCCATCATGTTCATTTCCAAATGCATAAGATTATGATGTAAACATCCACCTTCTAGAACCTAGCAATCCCTTTTTTGGGGGCCATTTTCTTTTGAATTAATCCTACTCGTATTCAATAGCACTGCAATGTGCTTGGTGTAGGACACAAATCCATTTAGTCAGGTTTGGAAGGCTTTGTTGTTTGGAGAGGCATGTAATCAAAACACCATTTAGAAAGAATGACGTTGAGTATATGCAGGGCGGGCAATCTTTTTACTTATGGCAGATGACAGTTTATCGTAGCATCACCACCCTGTACTATTTTTTACAGTCTATAGAACAGAGCAGCAAGAACTCTGATTGGCCAGACTCCTGATGACACATAATGGTTAGCCAGAGCCCACAACAAAATAACCCAAAGTAACATTTAAAACTTGTTTTAAATTAATTCTGATATTCATATTAAAATTAAAATAATAATCTGTCAACCACATTTTAACAGGGTTTCCGCGGGGTCTTAAAAAGTCATCTAAAATTTCAAAATCAAAACAATAGGCCTTAAAAAGTATTAAATTCGCTGAAGTATTGTGTCGTAGGTCTTAAATAACTTTAAACAGGTCTTAATTTCCCTACCTCTATTGCTCATTAAAATGTTCTTTTTAATTCTGTGGTGTTGTAGTTCTTTCTGTCGCTAGTCCAATTATAATTTGCCTTATTATGACTACATGAGACCAATATGCAATATGCTTATTTTGCAGCCAATCGACACACCAGTCCTATAATGCCAATGAGGAAATCGGGGAATTGTTTCAGACGATGATTCCGCACTTTTTTTTAATTTTATTTTTATGTTGCGATAATAGGTCTTAAACTTCATTCATAATGGTCTTAGAAAGGTCTTAAAAAGGTGTTAATTTTGACTTGGTGAAACCTGCAGAAACCCTGTTTTAATGAAAGCTGTGTGTCTGCTGTGTGTTGAGAATGTGATTGTTTGGGATGAGACCAGCTTTGTGTTCCAGTAACAGATGACAGATTGTAATTGTTGGATGTGAACAGGGGCAGATTTTGCGCGGGGAGCGGTACACTCTCCTCCGGAACAATGGGGCCAAATGGGACGTGAAGGATGCAGCTGGACATAAACTCACTGCACCGGCCGTCTGCTTTATGATCCCCCCCACTGACCCAGAGGCAGTGGCTATCTCCGACAAGTGAGTGTATACTGTATGAATACTAGTCTTGTATTAAGTACTTGAAAGCAATACTTAAGTAAAAGTACACATACTTACCAGAAAATGACTTTGGTAGAAGTTAAAGTCACCTTTTAGAATATTACTTGAGTAAAAGTCTTAACGTATCTGATATTTACTGCACTTAAGAATCAAAAGTCATTTTCTGATATTAAATGTACTTCATTATTAGAAGTAAAAGTAAAAACTTTGATTATGAACTGTATTGTGGCTTCCTTATAGTAAAGCATAGAAGTCAGGGTTTCTACACCTTCTTAAACATCAACTTCAAAGTATGACATCAACAAAGAGAGAAACAGAAACAGAATTTTCTTTTTTTGTTTTTATTACATTACATTACATGTCATTTAGCTAACGCTTTCATCCAAAGCAACTTACAATTGCTATTTAACATATATTGCTATATAACATTTTTTTGCAAAAAAGAAATGTAGTGGAGGAAAAAGTAAAAGTTTCCAGAAATATAAATTATAGATACAGTACGTGAAAATTCTCCTAAAGTACAGTAACAAAGTATTTGTACTTTATTAAATTACAACACTGATGAATACATACAATACAACATTCACTGGATGACAAACTACATTATATGTCATTTCAGTGCAGTTTTAACAGTTCTTTTACATGTTGTGCTTGCAGCCTGGCCAGCCAGCAGAAAACTGTCAAGCAGAAGATGGCCACCAGCAGTTCCACTCTGCAGAAACGCTTCGAGGAGCTGAAAAAGCAGAGTGGAAGTGGCACAGCTACAGGTACGCAACATATCCAATTCTGCTGGATTGCCTTTTTTATTAGTAGTATTATTCATTTATAATAAAACATCAGATTTTCTAAACTACATGTGTTTTGTGTGCAGAAATCTTAATGTGTAAAGTAACTAAAGCTGTCAGATGAATGTAACGGAGTAAAAAAGTACAATATTTCTCTCTGAAATGTAGCGGAGTAGAAGTAGAAAGTGGCATGAAAAGATAAGACTCAAGTAAAGTACAAGTACCTCAACATTTGGACTTAAGTACAGTACTGGAGTAAATGTACTTTGTTACATTCCACCACTGAATGTGTCAGTGTTTTACACCCTACCAGAGCTGGCACTCTGCCACTGAAGAAAGATGAATGAAGCCAGATAATGGAGCTCATCCTGTTGTGTGTGTGATTGCGTCCTCAGACAAGCAGGAGCAGCAGTGTCGCCAGCTGATGGCCGGTCTGGACAAAGTGGTCAGTGACCTGGACAAACAGGAGAAGGGCATTTATGCTCGAGTGCGCCCACCGCTGGAGCAGAACAGGCCGCTGCAGGACAGTGCTGACCGCCTGCAGGATATGAAGGTAATGAGATGGTCCCATAACATTTTTTCCTTCCCGAAACAGATTCCGATACCTGAACTTGAGTACTGATCCGATACCAGTGTGTCTGTAGTCTATATCCAGGGGGGGGATGGGCCAACAATGTTTTCAATCTGCAGAAAGTTTTGAACAATAGAGCAGATTGACTCATTAATAATACGATTAATATTTACATAAATAAAAACATTTGCATGCAGAAAAGGCACAAAAAAATAGAAGAAAAATTCACCAGAATGCAGGAAATGAAGCGTTGGGGACGACCCAGACACCCCGGTTATAATTTGTCCCCCCAAATGTTGAAACAAACGTTTTCCCTAGATAGGTGTAGATCTCAACCCCGCCCACCCAGTCAGTCAGTCCGGAAAAAACATAAATAAACTACTTTCAAGTAGATTTTCTTCTGGGCTTAATGACGTGCTATCGGATCGGTGCATAAACTCTAGTAGGGGTGTAAGAAAAAATGTATACACTTGAGTATCGCGATATTTTATTTTATAATACTGTATCGATTTTCAAAAAGGTAATATCGATTTTATTTATTTTTTACGTTTCGTTATTCATGTAAGACAGTGGTTCACGTTTATGTTGTGTTTAAACCCCCTACCGCTAGATGGCTATGCTGAGACGCACCACTAGTGTCCTTGTCTAACAGTGCCTAACAGTGTCTAACAGTGCCTAACAGTGTCTAACAGTGTCTAACAGTGCCTAACAGTGCCTAACAGTGCCTAACAGTGTCTGACTTTTTGCTGGAAGCTAACAATGTAGCTATGGCTGAACTTTGGCCTACTTTAGCATATAAACATTAGCTCACTAAGAACCTGTGAAATAAAATCCCAAACTGGCAGTTTGATTTTCTGTGTACTGAATTGTTTACCTAAAGTAAACTTCTTTGACTTTTATAAACATCATGTCTTTTTTTTAAGTTTTTCTAAAATTATACTTAAAAAAAATCCCAATATATCGCCTTATGCACAGTATCGAAATATATTGCAATATATTGAATCGTGACCCATGTATCGTGATGCGTATCGTATCGCCAGATTCTTGCCAATACACAGCCCTAAACTCCAGTACTTTCTGATGCCAGCATTTTAGGCAGCAATGGAGGCTTTTCAGATCCCGGTGTCGGTATCGGAACAGCTCTAGTAATGACTTCCACTTCATTCTGTTGTTTGTCTCAAATGCTGTTACGCTCAAAAGCTTAGAGAGAGTATTCATGCCTTTTACAACTCACCAACCGAGATGTTTCCCTTCAGGACATTGCTGCTGCTGTCAGTAAGATTGAGCCGGAGAAGTCCTCTAAAGTGCAGGAATCAAAGAGCTTCTTGGTGTCCAATCCGAGTTGTGCCAGCGCTCCTCAGCTTAACAGCAAGGTGGACGAAACCAACAAGAAGTACACCAAGATCGAGCAGCTTCTGCAGTGCTCTCAGGACAAGTATGGGGCTTCATATGGACCTCAGTGGCTCATCTGTTGTGCTAGTTGTGATTGTTGTGAGCAGTGGTGGACTGTAACCAAGTACATTTACACAAGTACTGTACTTAAGTACATATATTTGGTACTTGTACTTTACTTGAGTCTTTTCTATTCATGCCACTTTCTACTTCTATCCCGCTACATTTCAGAGAGAAATATTGTACTTTTTACTCCACTACATTCATCTGACAGCTTTAGTTACTTCACAAATTAAGATTTTTGCTCACAAAACACATATAATAATTTAAAATACAATGTTTTTTATGGCCTACAAGTCCAGCTGAAATGATTAGTCCATTAAACACACAACTGAATTGAATTATATGCATTTCTACTCACCTAATAACTGCACTTACCTCCTTTTTTTTTTTTAGACTGAAGAATTCCAACCAGCTGGAGACTTCCCTTCAGAATGGAAAAACGTTACTGTCCACCTATGAGAACAAGCTGGCTAGGGAGGAGGTTGCTCCAGCTGACATCACTTCACTGGAGAAAACACAGCGGGAACTGGCAGTAAGATGGCTCTTTTATTCTTTGGCACACATTACAATGGTATCCCACCCTGACTGAATAAAAGGGCATACTGGTAAATGGGACATTAAAGATACACCACGGAGTTTTTTGATCACCAGTAGTGCTATGGAGCACGGAATTGATCAGCAGATCCCCATTTTGTTTGTGTCTTGTCCGCGCACACATGGACACACATGCACGCACGTGAGGGCGGCCACATACACATTCCTGCAGAAGGTTTCATCCTGTTACAATGAACATTTGTTGGCAGCAACTGGCCATGAAACTTAGCAATGAAGGAAGGCAAAGAAGGAAGAGATTTTTGTTTTATGTGGAAGATTGTCATTAGGGACAAACACTGAATGTAAACTCTGTTTCTGTCACACGTTTATCCATCTATGTCCCTTATGTATACAAGTAAAAAGATGGTGCTTTTATCACCAAATATACAGTATAAGATTAGTGGAACTATTGTACCAATCAAAAATGTAGCGATGTAGTGCTGGATACATTCTCAAAGGAAGAAAGCCTCCACAAACTTATTTTGTCATTGACTTGTCTGCATAATTTTTTCCTGAAGAACATATAACTGTGTACATTTAGTTATTCTGCCTTGCTTCCTTGGTAGGATACTGCATCAGACCTGAGGTCCAAGAGGACAGTTATCGCTGACACGGAGCAGAACCTGCGCTTGGCCAAAAGCAGCTGTGACACCATGGCCACCAAATTCCAAGAGCACTGCCCCGACATCGATAGGCAAGAGGCAGACGTCCAGAAGCTCAACAAGCGTTACAACAACCTCAACAGGCAGATCGACACCAGGTGAGAGGGTCTGCAAAAGGAGGGGAAGTTCACTAAGATTCAAGAGGTTTATTGTCATATGCACAGTAAAGACAACTTACACCATGCAAAAGTCTTGCTTACACAACACAGAAAAAAGTAAGGGTTAGGGTTAGGTCTGTGCATTGATAATCACTGGAAGAAATTCTGAGCATCACATCACAAAAACACATATATAAACTATACATTCAATCTGTATAATGATTTCTTTTGCTGTGTGTTGCAGGTCTCAAAGCTTGCAAAGAGCCAAGATGGCGTACAAAAATTACCAAAATGATTATGACAATCTGAACAGCTGGTTGTCTCGTGTCCCAAACTACGAGCCCCGTGAAACGGATGACATAAGACAAGTGGAGACCAAGCTGAAGAGTCAGAGGGTGAGAGCGACGAGCAACGGGGCCATTCATACACATATGTGCTTATTTCCTGGCGAGGAGAACTGTTCTGTCAGTGGTGCTGTAGAACAAAACACTTATAACTTCTCTGTTTTTCTGCAGAACTTGCTCTCTGATATTGCAAGAAAGGAGTCTGACTTAAACAACGTGTCCAAAAATGCCCAGCTTTACCAACATGCTGTCAAAGTAAGATATTCTGCATTGATTTTCACCACCACATCTCTAGCTTTAATTTGCAGAAACACAATAAGGTGGAGGTTTTATTGATGGTTAACTGATTCTTCTTTGCAGGACTACGAGAATGAAACGGAGAAGTTTAGATCTATCCTTGACCTCGAGGATGGACTTGTACCTCAGACGTACAAGAGGAACAGACTGGAATCCCCTGCACTGACAGTCAAGGCAGAGGTAAGATAAGACAAGCCTTTACTGTCTCCAATAGGAGAAATTCATCTTAGCTACTCGAGAGAAGAACAAAAATATGGATGCATCCCACATGAACACACTTAACATACAACATGCATAAAACGTAAGCATACATGATCTCATCCAAATGCGTTCAATAAACATTCGATCGACCTCACACAAGACCCCCTTACCTTGCCCCACACTCACAGAAGAAAGAGGTGAGGCACAACAGCCAAGCTTAAAGGTGCCGTAGGTAGGATTGCGGAGATCCAGGATTTAGCCAAAAAATGTGAACATCGACAACTTCTCAGTCCCTCCCCCCCCCTTTCTGCTAAAGCCCAAAACGGTCTCCTACACCCCTCCCCCACAAGGGAGAATGAATGCGTGTCCAGGAGCAGTGACTGACACGCAGTTAGACACCCCCCTGGCCCTGATTGGTGCATCTGAACAGGGAGCGGTGGATTTTTGCAAATCGCACTGCAGGCGGTACCAGATGATACAGGTGGTGCCAGAGGAGCCGGATTTTAAATTTTTTTATTACCTGCTTCATGTAGTTCTACTGGAACATAGGGTCAGTTTCAGCAAATATGACAGAAAGTTAGTTTTATAAGGCTTACCTACTGCACTTTTAATGACAAGTCACTTTCAATTCAGTCAGAACACATTTTGTAGGTGACTTTAGTGAAATGAGCAAGAAGTTTCAAGTAAACAGCAAAAAAATAAATGAAGTAATTTCCCTTGCGGGATAAAAAAGAAAAGACATACAACCTGTCCCTGTCTACTTCATCCGTGCCTTCCATAACCTCTCCCTCCAAATGAGGCTCAAGCATGTGCACGTGCCTAAGTTATAAGTAAAACTGTGCTATCGTTTTGTCCGCATAGATTAGCCGCTGAATCCACTAACACACATTTAATGGGGTACTTTAAATTTAGTATTGCACTTCCAAAATGTTGTGTATTGTCTGTGAGAGATATATTAAAAAGGAACAATTACAGCTTTAGAGGCTGAGACATCCAGACTTTTAGTCCTTAGTGTGAATCATGCCACCAGATCCTACATTACCCATAATGCAATTAGATAGCATCTTTAATTAGATGCTCCCTGCCTAATTATCGCCTTCAACTCCACACTTCCAGTTCATAACACAGCCTCTCTGTTAAAGATTTAAAATCTCAAAACTGAAATCAAGATAACCCGGATGACATCACCATGGTATCATCAGGATTATTATGTGTGAAGTAGTACTACACTTAACAAAAGAATTACAATCGCTATTGACGGTATCTTGGGTATTTAAAAATTGCAGGTTTGTGCGGGATGTCACGTGTCGCGCTAGTGACAATTCTCTCTGACCAATCAGTGGTCTGCAGCGTTTTAACTTCACCTTTTGGTACGGGCTCTGCTTGCTTAGAACCTCGAACAAGTTGGTACCAAAAACAGTACCAGGTATGCAGAACGTTTGCTAATGGAATTAATTTTCCAGACTTTTCTTTCATCTTCTGCTTTTTTTATGAATCACTGTATAGTTTCCCCCTCTTCATTCTTCTAAAAACGATGCAATTGAAAGAACTTTTATATGATGAATTTAAAGGGTCATGAGCCACAAAGGTTGTGGACCACTGAAGTGACTTAAGGATTTACGTTATGTGCTTTTCATGTCATGTTATTTCACTGTTTACAGGAATCTGCTATTGAGGCTAAGTTTACTGAGGTGAATGCTGTCAACAAGCAAAGGCTTCAGAATCTGGAGTTCGCCCAAAGTCTCCTCAACCAGGTGAAATATTTTACATGATGATAATAAAAATGACTAATAATAATAAGATTAGAAACAACAACAAATACTAATTATAATAATTCTCTCTATAGCAACCTGAGACCACTATGATCCAGTCTAAAAATGTGCAGTCAGTCCAGGCTGCTGCCCCAGGAGAAGAGCCTTGGAGAATCAAGAAGCAGCTGGAAGATGAGATCCAGAGGAGGGAGCAGATAGAGAGAGAAATTCAGACTATCCAGACGGACATCTACGTCCTTGAAGGACAGAAGCCCCAGGACACAATTGTCAAGAAGGAGCTGATCAAAAAGGTTGCTGACCCCCAGTTGGATGAGGAAGTCCATAAGGTCCAGCAGAAACTCTCAGAGGAGCGCCGCTCTACCCTTGTCCTGGAGCATGATCTTGAGTTACTAAAGTTGAAACTGCGTGGCTTTGAGACAGAGATGAAAGAGGGGGCCCAGCAATACACAGTCAAGGAGGTCCTGCGTATAGAAAGAGATCGTGCGCAGGAGGAGGAGATGCGCAAGCTTAGAGAGGAGTTGGACGAGCTAAGAAGGCACAAGTTGATGAAAGACAATGAGCTGATTCAGATACAAAAGCAGGTGACACTCCTAGCTGAGGAGAAGAACAAGGAACAGGAGGTGATCACGGAAGAGGAGGTGATCAAAGTCCAGAATTGTCCCCAACTTGAAACAGAGTACAGAGTGCTCCTTGACAGGAAGCAGAAGGCAGTGGACGGCAGGAAGCAGCTGGAGGACGAGCTGCAATTCCTTCAGGAGAAGCTCCGAAGGATGGAGAAGGAGAAAGCAATGGCAGAGGAGAAGATTTCCATCAAAGAGGTGCTGAAAGTCGAGAAAGATGTCGCCTTTGAAAGGGAGGTAGAAAACCTCAGAAGGCAGTACGAAGACGAGAAGACCAAACGAAGGTCATTACAGCGGGAAAAGGCCGACTTCCAGAGGAAAATTACCAGCCTAGAGGAAGAGAAGTCCAGGGTTGTCATTCAGGAGAAGGTGCGGGAGATCGTCCGCCCTGACCCCAAGGCTGAGAACGAGGTGGCCAATCTCCGGCTGGAACTTGTAGAGCAACAGAGGCGCTTCAGAGATGCAGAGCTCCAGCTTAAATCCCTGCAGGAGGAACACACCATGTTGAGGAACCGAGGACCTCAAGTGGAGATCAAAGAGATCATCAAAGAAGTCATCAAATACAAGACGGATCCACAAACGGAAAGAGAACTGGAGAGACTTCGCAATGAAATCGTCGATAAAACCCACCAGACAGAGAAATCCGAGATGGAAATCCAACAACTTCGTGATGAAATCCAAAGGTGGAAGGACACCAAACCCCAAGTGCAGACTAAAGAGGTGGTCAATGAAGTGCTCCAGTACAGAGAAGACCCCAGGACCAAGGAGGAAATTGAGACTCTCAAAAGGAAGCTGGCTGACGAACAGAAGAAACGCCTTGACCTTGAGAGTGAACGGTCCGCCCACGAAGAGAAGATCCGACTGAGGAAAATGGATCTGTCTCAGATCCGCGAGAAGGTTGTTCAGCAAGAAGTGGTCAAGGTGGAACAAGACCCTGTCCTCAGATCAGAGTGCGACGGCTTCTTGCAAAACATCAGCAGCGAGCAGAAACAAAAGGACAGCCTGAAATCGGAACTCTCCCAGCTGCAGAGGCAAAAGGCCGACCTGGATCTGCAACTGGAAGAACTGGAGCGTGAGCGCCGGGCGAGGCGCGAAGCGGAACTGGAGATCCAAAGGCTTCGGGTCCGACTTAACGAGCTGGAGATTCGCGACAAAGAGAACCGCGAGAAGGTGACCGTCAAACAGAAGGTAGTCCTGCAGCAGGATCCGCAACAGGAGAAGGAACACTCCCTCCTCAGACTACAGCTCGAAGAAGAGAAGCACAAACGCACTCTGCTCGAGAAAGAGTTGAATATTCTCATCCAGCAGCAGATCACCCTGGAGAAAATAGACGTGAAGGAAAGAGTCGTCCGCACTGAGAAAGTCCAAGTCGAAAGGGACCCGGAGGCCGAGATTGAGATTGAGAACCTAAGAATGACTATTGAAGAGGAGAAACGGAGAAGGAGAGAGCTTGACCAGGAGCTGTCCACCCTCACTTCCAGGTTTTCGGACTTGGAGTTCTCGAACACAAAATCTTCTAAAGAACTGGACTACATCCGTGATGAAAGTAGCCGTCTGCAACAAGAAAACCAAAGGCTGCAGAATGAGATTCGCAAGCTTCGGTCCGAGATCGAGATCACCAGCAAAGAGACTCGGCTCATCACCGAGTCGGCGCCAAGGGAGGACGGAAAGAACCTGGAGCTGAGGCTCGATTCACTGCAGAGGGAACTCTCGGAGCTCAGAGGCATAACCACCCAGAAGGATGAGGAGATCGAGAGGCTTCAGAAGAACCTGGTGGCAGTGAGAATGAAGAAGGAACAGAGGGAGAGCCATCTCCGTCGGTCTATCGTGGTCATCGACCCAGAGTCAGGCAAAGAGATGCGACCCGAGGAGGCCTACAAACTCGGGCTGATCGACTGGAAGATGTTCGTCAACCTGCAGAGCCAGGAGTGCGACTGGGAGGAGATCACGGTCAAGGGCCCCAAAGGAGAATCCTCGGTTCTTCATGACAGAAAGTCGGGCAAAAAGTTCTCCATCGATGACGCGTTGCGTCTTGGGCACATTACAAATCGCCAGCTTCAGCAGTACATGAACAAAGAAATTTCCATTCAGGAGTTTGGTGTTTTGGTGTCGGGCAAGAAGTGAATGCAATCACGCCACTAAAGCGCATTTAGGATTCGTTTCTAGAAGATTTTTTTTGCCGTTTCATCTCTGTTGTTTAACAATCTGCTTGTGTTTTATTGTACTTCCATTCTGACTTTAATACTATGGGGACTTGGCATTACTTTATCCATGATTCTTAAATGCACTATGTATTTATTTGCTCATTCATTATTCAATTCTGTGGCACTGGCGTAAATATATGGATTGATATTACTACTATTGCAGCCAACTAATTAGCATTTTATGTGGTAGGACGAGTTTGCTCAGCTGAGCTTTAATTACTTACACTGGGTTCTAGGGTAGAGAACATATCTTTGCATATCTTTATTGGATATTGACATTTAAATTCACATGGATACTAAATGTTTCATTTATTTGTGGGTTTTCTTTTTTACCAGGTTTACTGTAACTGATGTGTGCACTCTAAGCTTCAATAAAAGTCAACTCAAACTTGAAAAATGGTATGGATTTTTTTTGTGTACTCTTTTTATGTATATATTTTCATGGTATTACTGAGGAAAATTAACATTTAATTCTGGAGATGGATTTTGATGATGGGCATTCGATGCAATGCATTGAATATCTTAAAAAGAACACGTTGATAAAATCAGAACAACTTTAAGACTTTGTGATGACCCTGCACCTATAGAGCTACTGTAGTCTCACTATTTGCAGGAAATGCTAATAATAGTAATAAGAGACTTTATTTATACAGCGTTTTTAAAAACAACATTTCAAAGTGCTAATGGGAAATGTAAAAATTAGCCATAACAGGGGCCCTGTTATCATAGTAGGCTTTATTATAACTGCAACGTCCTGCTGTTTGATTCCAGCCATTTGAGTCATTTACCCTCACCTCTCTATTCTGACTTCTTGCCACCTCTCTACTGAAAAGCCCCAAAAACAAGGGGAAAAAAATGGCCAAAACAAGATTACAACATAAGTGTACTGTATATGTTTAATATATTTGTTTATGTAGCCTATGCACCATTCACCAAGGCAAATTCCACACAAGTGTAACTTATTGTGGCAATAAAAAAAATGTCTGATTCTGATAAGTTAGAGGTTCTTTTCTTACATATTAATATACTGCCTTTGTATTATCACATCAAGGCCTGAATGTGTTAGTGTTGTGACTTATTAAACCTGCCACTCAAAAAAACAAAAACGAGATCAGGGGATCCATAGAGATTCCACTGAGCAAAGATAAAGTCAAAACATTCATCAGGACATACGAACAAACGACATGGCAGGAGTATTAGGACATTAGTGAAAACAGGAAGGCATCTTTGCAATATACAAAGACATGTTGGTGATGGGAGGAAGGTGAGCTTTAAACGTAGGGAAGAAAATAGCATTACTCATCTCAGAATTGGCCATACAGGTCTTAATTATTCATTACATAAAATTGGAAAAAATGTAACTGGAATATGCACATACTGTAACCAGCCAGAAAATGTTGAACACAGACTAATTCGTTGCAAGGAATACAACACCCAGAGAGAGTACCTTTTTCAGACAAGCGAGCTTCTCCTCTACTGTACATAGACAGTAGATATGAATGTGAGTCTATTAAAAGCACTTTTCTGGTGATGGCTGAGTGTTACTTTTTTTTTTTTTTTCTTTGCTTTCAAAAAACTTTATTATTCCAGTACAGAAACATACAAACATTGAAAACATTAAATGCATACATACATGCAAACATGGAAAAGGGGCGCTTGAAATTTTAAAACGTTAGTAATTAAACTAAAACAGCTAATGTAAGTCGAAACTGCCTGCTAGCTTCTCCTGTACTGTACGGTAATTTGTCTATTATGCGACAGAAAGTGACACAATCGTGTCACAAATTCGTCAGCGTATTTTTTTGGGCCTTTGAAACCATGAAGCGCAGTCAACGCTGGAAGAAGTATTCAGATTACTGCAGTAAAAGTATTAATACCACACTGTAAAAATACTCTGTTACAGTTAAAGTCCTGGATTGAAAATAAAAGTGTATAAGTATCATCAGGGAAATGTAGTTAAAGTATTAAAGCATTGTAGAAAGTGTAAAGGATCCAAACAGTTGTGTGTTTAATGGTCTAATCATTTCAGATGGACTTGTAGGCCGTTATATTGCTGGCTAGTTTCATTTAGAATAAAAAAATTTATGATTTTATAAACTACATGTGTTTAGTGTGCAGAAATATTAATGTGTAAAGTAACTAAAGCTGTCAGATTAATGTAGTGGAGTAAAAAGTACAATATTTCTCAAATATAAAGTTATAAAGTACAAGTACCTCAACATTTGGACTTAAAGACAGTACTGGAGTAAATGTACTTAAGTTACACTCCAGCACTGAGAGCAGTGAACAGCACACAGGTGATTTCACTTCTTCTGGCTAATTGAACTAATTGAACACTAATCTTTTCTTCCAATGAGAATGAAGAAGCCGTCATTAGTCCCGTCCTAACAGGAGGAAGAAGTCAATCAATCAATCAGTGTAACCCCGCCCACACAATCAGCTAGATCACGTGAAGCAGCTGCGTGGCTGTTGAGACTTGAGGTTAGCCGTTTCCTCCAGAGCTCTTGGACAGCAGACCGCTAAACCAAACTATGGTGAGTCACTTTTAATCTCCAAACAGTGTGCTCTGTTTAACAAGAACACTACTTTAACACTCAGTTAGCTTCCGATTAACAGCGAAACATAATTTACATCACTGAGTGGCTAATAGTCCGTTTTTTGAACCTCTTTACCAGTGTTGTGCGAACGTGAACGTAGGCTACTGTATTACTGCCATTGATTACTGCCTAATGAACGTGACCGTGAACCTGTTCATTCTGGTGTCTGTGAATGGCACGCTCTCTCGGTTTAACTTCGTTCAATAGGGTGCCAGATTTTTCTAGAGCCTTCCAGGGCAAAACCCAAAACCCGGCTAAAACACACCGTAAACCGGCGGCGAAAGGCGGGAAAGAAACACCCAATCTGACAACACCAGCCACCAGTGTCGCAGTCATCGAAATAAAAAGCAGCATGGAGGCGACTAAGCAGCAAGAAGGCGTCGTATGATCATTTAAACTGAAAAAGGTCGGTGAGGATGGGAATAATATTACATTTCTGTGCGAACTTTGCCCGCCTGCTCTCAAAAAGAAAATCTGCACTTCAGTCCCATCCACAGCAAACCTGAAACGGCACGTTGAACTGATTGGATATTTAGATGAAATCTGACGCATAGTTTCGGTGTTAAAACTGATAAAATAATTGCTGTCTGTGGTTCTATATGGGCTTTGGCAATCATTTTGAAAAATAGCTCGCGGCAACATATGGGAAAAAAAGAACTATGAACTAGTTCATTTATTTTTTTTTATTTGTGAGCTGAACTTTGAACTCTTTCATGTAGAAAGTGAACTTTCTGCCTCTTACTGTATTGAAAGCATGTTAGTCATTAAGGTAAATTATGTCTTAAACGCACTTTAAGATTCGTGAAAGCTTTATCTTTATGACAACAATAGACCCTTTGCACGTGACGTCACACTCCCGCGAATTATGAACGCCATGACGGACGGCGGAAGAACCATTCTGTAGACGGACGGCAAGTCAAACCTATGAGTCAAACGAGTGTGTTCGCTGTTCTTGTTCTCACATACACAATCTGCAGAGTAATCCTCACCAACACAAGCATGTATATGTATTGCCTTTCCGTTTTAAATGACTGATAAATAATAAAACTTCCTCACCCAGCTAGCTGCCGTGCTAACCAGCTGTTCCTGCTAACAGGTCCCACATAACTATCATCGGTTATTCAGTGACCTACATATCCCAAAAAGTAAGCCGTTCCCTTGATCATTTAACTTAACACGCATACAAAAAATATTGGTTAAATTAAAGATGACATGGCACGGAAACTAGCTTAAAAAAGGCCAAACAACTGAATTAAATGCAGGTCTGCGGAGCTCCTACCCCGGTTAGCCGACCAGCTAGCTGCAGCCAGAGCCATATCACTCTGTTAGCTTTGGACTGCTCGCTAGCTGCTGCCCATCGCGTCGAAATATCCACCGGTCAGCAGCGAATATAATCACAGATAAGACGATGGCTAGATGTTACATTATGTGTGGTTAATACTGATCATAGACACTCCGTGATTTACTGCATGGATTAACGTGTGATGAATTATTTCCCAGAGCTGGGATGCGTTCAGGCATCCATTAGAAAGATGCATTGGCTCAGCCAGTGAACAACTGTACGTGCCTGTAGCTAGCTTGCCCTGCTAGCTGATAGCCGTTAGCTGCTAGCTGCCGTCCTGTGAGTTTATTCAGACAGGCTTATGTGATAATCATCCAAATAATAATCCACGGTGGTGTGGCTATGTCCTCCAGAGGACAGGTCATGTCACGTCTTGAAGTGTATTCCCCCCTAAAAAAAACAGTAGTGCGGTAGTAGCTGCTAGTTGTAGCAGGAAAAGGTAAACAGTAGTTTGCCGATCGGAGCGTAGTGTGTGAAGAGTGGACAGATTTGTTTACAAGGGAAGAAGCCTGGAGTAACTTAACTATGGCGAATATAGCAGATATACAACACACGGACGAGCCTTTTGAGTTATATGGTCGTCCTTATTTATTCAAATCCGAGTATACAGACGAATACTAGCCTCACAAGAGTTGGAAAGAACGAGACAGGCAGAGGGGCAACAGGCAGATGAACTTGCTGCTCCAAGCACAAGCTAAAGCTAGCCTTCAGTAACTGGAAGACATAGCTAGCCACACCACCGCCGCTCCATGGATTGTTATTGGGATGATTATCACAGAAGCCTGGCTGAATACACTCACCGGACGGCAGCTAACGGCTAACGGCTAGCGGGGCAAGCTAGCTACCGGCAAGATCGAGACAGGGACCAGGGTAGGTGAACAATGTCTGAAGAAGCCATGAAGAAGAAGGTAGTAGTATTATTAGTTTATTATTATTACAGTTTATTTAGTGTTATTTATTTGAAACTAATAACTTTCCGCTCGTCTACTGCACTGTTTATCTTGTGCTTCCGGTGATTCTGCCGTCCGTCATGGCGTCGTCACGTGGTCGTGGTCACGTTTTTGCAAGCGGTCTATAAAGGGAGATTTCAGTTTTGACTTATGTAGACTAGATCCAAAACCACTATATCTAGACTTGTCAATTCTGGACTAGATTATCCCAGCGAGGCTTAATATTCTTAAACAGTTTCAGATTTGTGAAAGCTTGGTTCGGTTTGTGAAAATGCAGTAAAGGAAGAAAACAATGGAAAACTGCAAGTGGCTAATGCAAAAGGTATCTAATTATTCCTCTACATATTTTATACAACTGTCTGATTTAAATGACAGTTTTAAGATAAACGACATTTACAACTTGTCTGATTTTTGAACATTCAACGGTTTTCAATTCATGCACTTTTCTCAGTGTTTGATTTACAAAATGCTACTATTATCAACCTTTTGCAAAAGTTTTTGTGCCAAGGCAGAATAATGTTTGACCCTCATCCCCTATGGCATGTATGTATTTGAGTGTTTACCCTACCATTGCTTTGGGCCCCCTGAAAGAGTGACACAGTTGTATAATTATGCTATAGCAATATTCAACAACAGAAAAAACGGATGCGTGAGATAAAGCTGTTTTCACACATACAGGTAATTCGCTTCTCGCGCAACCTTGCCCCTATTTTCACTTTTGCTGAGTAACGTACATTAAAGTGCCCATATTGTGAAAAAAATCACTTTCTGGGATTTTTAGTGTTTTGTCTCTGGTGCTTCCACACAAAATACAAACTTTGGAAAAAAAAATCCATCCATGCTGTTTTGAGTGAGATACGGTTTCTGAATGTGTCCTGCCTTCAGTCTCCAGTTGAGCTGGTCAGAATCTGCACGGCTTTTTAGTCGACGTTAACTACGATTTAAAATCGATTTATTGCCCAGCCCAAACGCAGCTATTGTGGTCATTAGTCTGAGTTTTCCCATGGTTTCTGTGCTGTGTCTCAGGTCAGTACGGGATCCCTCGAGCCTCAGCAAGTCCTACTGTTCTGTAGAGGGGGAAAGTCCAGCAGCGTTCCTCCGAGCCAGAAAGGAAACCTAGAAGGTGAGGCTGCTGTAACTCCCAGTTACCACGCGGTGACGATAGAGCTGCACGCACAGCTAACAAATTACATCACTTCCTGGACAGATGATTAGATTTGTTTTTTTTCTTTTCCAGCTGTATGTATCAAGGAGGAGCCTACTAGTGTCTACATGGAGAACCTGGTGAAGGTATTTGCCACGGGAAGAAGCTGGAGCTTCTACGAGGGACAGATCCCGTCCTTCCTGGGACCCAACGGAGGCGGGAAAAGCAGCACCATGTGAGTGATGAGCACAGTGACAGAGACATGCCTAGTAGGGGCTTTAGACTGTCACAGACAGGGCCATATTAACAGATGTTCATTTCCAACTGTTAGTAATGTTGGTGGGCTCATTGAGACTTTGTTGACTGTTTCCTTTCCTTTTTTATAAGGCTGATTTCCCCTTTTGAATGACTCTCGATGGTAAAGTTTGCTGCCCCTGATCTAAATGATGTGGTCCCCTGCAGCTTCATCCTGACGGTCTGTTCCCTCCGACCTCTGGTACCGTCTACATCCTGGGCAGAGACCTCTGGACCCACCTGAGCGCCATCAAAGTCTGTGAGTCTGTCCTCAACACATCCTCTTAAGCATGTGAGTCCGAACACATGTATTTATTTCCTCCTCATCTGACAAACCGCTGACCACAGACTGAAAAAGGTGTTTGTAGACTGCCGTTTAGAAGCCTGCTTCACTTAACTGTTTTATCCTTGGAAGAAATGGTTGAACTGCTGCTTCTTCAGCATTCTCTGCATTATTTTTTTATTTTAAATTTTTTTTACCTGGCATTTTGGAAGAAAAGAGGCCAAACATGGGTTTGAATACAACACAGCTGCTTGCTCGTTGGTCAAAGTGAGCATTATATTGGGGGGGGGGGGTTGTTGCTAGAAAGGATACAGCTACAGCCGGAAGTTAAGCACTACCTAACATAGTAGTTAGATTCTATTTGTTCCTCGGGAGTGTTTTAATCCAGACCGACATCTTTTTCCTTAATTTAACCTTTTGTCTAGCCACCACACGTGAGCGGTTTACGGACAAAAACTTTCTTTCCGTTTTCGTGGGACTCTGGGTTGAAGATCTACAAGTCGTAATGTAGAACTTGACGCTACAAAAGAAGTGTTGTACCTTATTGCTCAGCTTTTAAACAGGTTAGCAGTTTCCACTGAAAGATGGCTTCATGGTCAGAAACTCATTTATCCGGTTATTCGCACACCACATGGTCTCAGTTCAGAAATTATGGACAGTTTGATTTAACGGGAGTCTGTCCTCGGAATACCGACTTAACTCGATCTGCACCCAAAAAGTACCGAATTCGGTACTGCGCCGACTCTCTTGGTTTCTGTATAGGTAAATGGCTGCTGCTCTGTCCCTGCAGGCTGAAGAGCGGATTCCCTTTGGAGTCCGTTGGGGGGTGGTGGTGTAGTGTTGTGGCGACGTGGTTAGTGTCAGCTGCTTCCGGGCAGCTGTCTCGGGAGCACGTCAGCGGGTTTTTTTGTGGGGTTGCCTGCGTGCAGGCGGCCTTGCTAGTCCGCTGGGTTTCAGTGCGTAAATACCCGCTGCAAGCCACATGAAGACTAGGGGGGAGTTTAGCTAGTTGGTGTTGAGGCAGTTAGAGGGACGGGGCTGCAGTAATGCTTTCGCTGGACTGTTGAGCTCTGCCACTTCCTCCGTGGTCTGGTGTCAAACGCGTCGGGAACGCCTCGCTGTACGTACACACCGCCGCCGACTTGAGCTTCTAAAGTTACCGGAAGTCATTAATTTTCAACGGAAGCTGGCTTCTCTCAGCTGCAAGGAGCAGCAAGTCTGTCGCGTTTTTGGGCGTTTTGAGCGACCAGAGCGTCGATCAGAAAGTTGAAAGTATGTCAACTTTATGGTAATGAGCTATGACGCGGTGCAGCGGCAAACGCCAGCAACCAATCGGAATGCAGACGTCCTTCGCGCTGGCTGATTCCGGAGAAACATACGCTGTAAACTTTTGTTCCTACCAAAACATTAGTTCTGAGAAAATGGAGGAAAAGCTCATAATCGCAGTTGCTGGGTTCCCTATCATTTATGATATGAGGTTGTTTGCGTATAGGGACCAGTTAACATTACCTGCTGGTCACATGGTCTCTAAACAGTCCGCTCGCGGTGAAGTCCTGCACGGGTCAACAGCTGGCGGCTGCTCTCTCTGCCTGCATTCTGCTGCGGTTCAGCAGCTAACGAGCGAGCTAACTGCTAACAGACACCGCTGCGAGGCCACAATTTCTCAAAAGGATCACTCAAAGGTCCGCTGATCTGACTTTCAATCAGTAATTTGGTGGCCCCCTCTGAGACGGAGCTTGTCGTATACAACAACAAACACTGCACCTGATTCATAACTTAATAACTTTATAATAACTAGTGGAAACGTGCATCTTTGGGAGCTTAAAGCTAACAGTCGCTGCGTTCTGCTGATGTCTTTGTAGCCCTTACAGAAGGTTTTGTATCCAGCCTGGAAGTCCAGAGTTTTTCGGGGTCTTTGTGCAATTAATCCAAACTGTTACATCCAAGATTGATACACTTTAATGTCCCGGTAAAGAGCTTTTCATCTCTTCTCCCAGGCTTTCTCAAGTTATGTTTCACATGTAAACAACCATCTATCATATCAATAACTATTTGTTATCCTACTATACAAGGTATCACACTGTTGACAATAAAAAGGGCAGTAGAAAACAAAATTAAACTTTTTTTTTTTTATTTTATTTTTTTTTAAAATCATTTAAACACGTCGGACCGATCCTTTTCTACATTAACGTATCGTCCAGGTAAAATACCAGATCACATCTTTGCCTTATAAACAACTGAGATCCAACATACTGTAGGTTATTTAACATTACAAAAGGACTAAACTTTTAAAGGGTCTAAAATACTTCTGAATGACTTGCCCTTGCGGTCAAAAGGTACATATACCATTTAAAGATTAGTAAAATAGGTGCTGGAGTTAAAAAGTGCTTAAAACAAGTTAAAGTGCCTCACTCAAATATAAATATTCATAAATAACTATTATATTCACACAAGCTAAGAAATCAGAGTAAAGCCACACTGTCAGACATGCATAAAACCCCTTGGTATTGTATTATAATAAAATCTTGAGGCTTGTTGTTGTTATTGTTGTTATTATTATTATTATTATTATTATTAGAGATAGAAGACAAGACAACAATGAAATTAAAAATAAATAGGCAGAACCAAAATTATAAAAGACAACAAAGGCATTTTTAAAATATATATTTAAAAAAACATTTAACATGTGACTCAATAGGTGGGACCCCCTCTGCAGGTGCAAAGCCCCCGAAAGTGTATGTCCACCTTATGGACAATTTCCTCCATAGGAATACATTTTGTTTTGTTCTGTGGAGGAAAATACAGGTCTAATCACTTTCATAGTTGAAAATAACTTCTTCCATTAGGTATTTTTGTTATGAACACTATAATCATTAGAGTACTTGCGCTAAACAACTTGAAAGGCTGAGTTCTGTAGAAAATCAATAAAAGGAGGTTTAGGTTTGGCTTAAAACGGGCACAAGGGGACAACTGATGTGGATAAAACCCAAGTTTGGTTATATGAAATGCTGTTTAAAAGACGCCGAGATTAAAGGCAGGTTAAAAGAACCACTGGACACAACGGTCAGAAAGATTCCTAGAAATTTTTGTCCTAGAAAGATAATATAATAATATAAACATAACGGCTCAAATATGTAGTAATACCCATAAGCGATCAATTACCATTAATCAATGCTGGCATCTCCACAACACCCCAGAATAGTTAGTTTTGAATCTCAGGTAAGACCATTTGAAATGCATAACTTTCAATATTGGTAAATCTTGGAGACTGTCGTGACCTGAGGCAGGGACTCCCAGCTCACTGCAAGGCTCCGCAGGGTAGCTGCTCTGTAGGTGAGGAGGGCAGGCCCGATTTGTATAAAGGTGTTCACGAGATACCAACCTTTCATGAATTTCGCCAGTGAGTGGTTGGGGGAAGCAGCTGGCCCTCACCTTTTTCTCAGGTGATGTTTTCCTCCGTCATTTTCGCCAGTCTAAGAACAGACAGATTTCAGAAAACTAGTAGGAAAAGAATGAAGTGCAGAAAAGTGCAACAAATTGTAACACTCCAACCATCTTGGTTGGAGTGTTACGATTTCAGCATTGGGCAAGACACTGAACACTATTGTTAGGCCAGGTGTGTGTGTGCAATAGTGGTGAATGTGTGACTGTATGTCTGTCATGTTCAGTGTGCGTGCATGTGTCCCTCTTTACTAACATGTGGCTCCACAGGGTAGCTACTCTGTAGGTGAGGAGGGCAGGCCCGATTTCTTCCCTGGAGCTGAGCATTCCTCATCCAATCTCCCCACAGAAAAAAAAAAAGTTACATATACACCTTTTTTATAAATCTCCCTCTTTTTTTTTTTTTTTACAAAGGCTTGCTCCAACCTGGAAGCCATGGCGTGGACTTCTTCTGTTAGTGGTGGTTACTAATGTAAGGCTCTGCAGGATAGCTGCTCTGTAGGTGAGGAGGACAGGCTTTGTTCCTGGCCTCAAGCTCTCTAACCAGAATGGTTAGTTTTGAATATCAGGTAAGATACATACCTGGTAGTCTTCATAAATTCTTTTCAGTCTACTGTAAATGGTGGTGGGAGCTCAAACTGCCTCCCTAACCACAATACCATGTTTTCTATAGGACCTTCTGGACAGATGTCAGATATGTCCTGTAGAGGGACATGTCTGGTTGTAGTCTGCGGAGGAAAATAAATGTGTAATAATCAATTACACAATTGAAATTAACTTCTTACATTAGGTAAACTGCAAGGCTCCGCAGGGTAGCTGCTTTGTAGGTGAGGAGGGCAGGCCCAATTTCTTCCCTGGAGCTCAGCATTCATCATCCAGTCTTCCCCCACACAGGGAAAGAGGGAAAAAAAAGTTACATATACACCTTTTTATAAATCTCAGTTTTTGACAAAGGTTTCCTCCAACCTGGAGGCCATGGCGTGGACTTCTGTTCACTGCAAACACTACATGCTTATCTTTCTCAACAAACATCAGTAGACTGGTGTGGAAGTTGTATGTGAGTTAGCCTACAGTGGGGAAAAAAAATCTAAATGGTCCCACGCAACACTTCGCCGTGTGCTCTTCATGATTACTTTTGAAATCAAAATGGAAACTCCCAGCCAGGTAACTGAGTATGGAGTCAAATATTGCCCTAGAGTGGTAAAATGTTTAATTGCTGCCACACTGAAATTAATTTAATTGCTTCAAGACTCACACTACGCAACGCAACCAGTATTAATTTAATCGATGACAAATTAACGTCGACGAAATTCTTAATTATCGATCGTCGGTTAATCATGCCCATCCCTAGTCTTCATAAATTATTTTCAGTCTACTGTAAATGGTGGTGGGGAACTCAAGCTGCCTCCCTAACAACAAGACCATGTTTTCTATGGGACCTTCTGGACAGATGTCAAATATGTCCTGTAGAGGGACATGTCTGGTTGTATTCTGTGGAGGAAAATACATGTGTAATAAATTACATACAGTACAGGCCAAAAGTTTGGACACACCTTCTCATTCAATGAGTTTTCTTTATTTTCATGACTATTTACATTGTAGATTCTCACTGAAGGCATCAAAACTATGAATGAACACATATGGAATTATGTACTTAACAAAAAAGTGTGAAATAACTGAAAACATGTCTTATGTTCTAGTTTCTTCAAAGTAGCCACCCTTTGCTTTTTTGATAGCGCTGCAAACCCTTGGTGTTCTCTCAATGAGCTTCATGAGGTAGTCACCTGAAATGATTTTCACTTCACAGGTGTGCCTTTTCAGGGTTAATTAGTGGAATTTGTTCCCTTATTAATGGGGTTGGGACCATCAGTTGTGTTGTGCAGAAGTCAGGTTGATACACAGCCGACAGCCCTATTGGACAACTGTTAGAATTCATATTATGGCAAGAACCAATCGGCTAAGTAAAGAGAAACGAGTGGCCATCATTACTTTAACAAATGAAGGTCAGTCAGTCTGGAAAATTGCGAAAACTTTGAATGTGTCCCCAAGTGCAGTTGCAAAAACCATCAAGCGCTACAATGAAACTGGCTCACATGAGGACCGCCCCAGGAAAAGAAGACCAAGAGTCACCTCTGCTGCTGAGGATAAGTTCATCCGAGTCACCAGCCTCAGAAATTGCAAGTTAACAGCAGCTCAGATTAGAGACCAGATGAATGCCACACAGAGTTCTAGCAGCAGACACATCTCTAGAACAACTGTTAAGAGGAGACGAATCAGGCCTTCATGGTCAAGTAGTGGCTAGGAAACCACTGCTAAGGAGAGGCAACAAGCGGAAGAGATTTGTTTGGGCGAAGAAACACAAGGAATGGACATTAGACCAGTGGAAATCTGTGCTTTGGTCTGAGTCCAAATTTGAGATCTTTGGTTCCGACCGCCATGTCTTTGTGCGACGCAGAAAAGGTGAACTGATGGATTCTACATACCTGGTTCCCACCTTGAAGCATGGATGAGGTGTGATGGTGTGGGGGTGCTTTGCTGGTGACACTGTTGGGGATTTATTCAAAATTGGAAGGCATACTGAACCAGTATGGCTACCATAGCATCCTGCAGCGACATGCCATCCCGTCCGATTTGCGTTTTAGTTGGACTATCATTTATTTTTCAACAGGACAATGACCCCAAACACACCTCCAGGCTGTGTAAGGGCTATTTGACCAAGAAGGAGACTGATGGAGTGCTGCGCCAGATGACCTGGCCTCCAGTCACCGGACCTGAACCCCATCAAGATGGTTTGGGGTGAGCTGGACCGCAGAGTGAAGGCAAAAGGGCCAACAAGTGCTAAGCATCTCTGGGAACGCCTTCAAGACTGTTGGAAAACCATGTCAGGTGACTACCTCTTGAAGCTTATCAAGAGTGTGCAAATCAGTAATCGGAGCAAAGGGTGGCTACTTTGAAAAAAATAGACTATAAGACACGTTTTCGGTTATTTCACACTTTCTTAAGTACATAATTTCACATGTGTTCATTCATAGTTTTGATTCCTTCAGTAAGAATCTACAATGTAAATGGTCATGAAAATAAAGGAAACCCATTGAATGAGGTGTGTCCAAACTTTTGGCCTGTACTGTAGTTGAAATTAACTTCTTAAATTAGGTATTTTTGTTATGAACACTATAATAAACGTACTTACGCAGTAGACCTTGAAGCGCACCATTCTGTAGAAAATAAAAGGAAGGGGTTAGGTTTGGGTTAAAACGGGCACAAGGGACAACTGATGTGGATAAAACCCTCCTTTAAAAACCCAAGTTTGGTTATATAAAACGCTGTTTAAAAACACAGATTAAAAGCCGGTTAAACGAACCACTGGACAGGACGGTCAGTGGGAATATAAAACTTTGAAAGGTCACCCCCCCCCCCCGCCCTTTCTCCTAGAAAGATTACAGATAAATAAATGTAAACATAACAGCTCAGATATGTAGTAATACCCATAAGCGATCAATTACCATTAATCAATGCTGGCATCACCACAACAGCCCAGAATAGTTACTTTTGAATCTCAGGTAAGGCCATTTAAAATAACTTTCGATATTGGAGACTGTCGTGACCTGAGGCAGGGACTCCCAGCTCACTGCAAGGCTCCACAGGGTAGCTGCTCTGTAGGGGAGGACAGGCCCGATTGTGTAAAGGTGTTCACGAGATGCCAACCTTTCGTGAATTTCGCCAGTGAGTGGACGGGGGAAGTAGCTGGCTCTCACCTTTTTCTCAGGTGACGTTTTCCTCAGTCATCTTTGCCAGTCTAAGAACAGACAGAGATTTCAGAAAACTAGTGGGAGAAGAGTGAAGTGCAGAAAAGTACAACAAATTGTAACACTCCAATCATCTTTTAAGGCTGGAGTCATACGATTTCAGCATTGGGCAAGACACTGAACCCAATTGTTAGGCCAGCACCTTGTGTGGTTTGCAGGTGTGTGGAATAGTGGTGAATGTGCGACTGTATGTCTGTCATGTTCAGTGTGCGTGGATGTGTCCCTTTTTACTTATGTGTGGCTCCGTAGGGTAGCTGCTCTGTAGGTGAGGACAGGCCCGATTTCTTCCCTGGAGCTCAGAATTCCTCATCCAATCTTCCCCCACACAAAAAAAGTTACATATACACCTCATAAATCTCCGTTTTTGACAGGTTTCCTCCAATATACTGTAAATGGTGGTGGGGAGCTCAAACTGCCTCCCTAACCACAATACAATGTTTTCTATAGGACCTTCTGGACAGATGTCGAATATGTCCAGAATGTCCTGTAGAGGGACATGTCTGGTTGTATTCTGTGGAGGAAAATACATGTGTAATAATCAATTACATAGTTGAAATTAACTTCTTACATTAGGTAAACTGCAAGGTGCCGCAGGGTAGCTGCTCTGTAGGTGAGGACAGGCCCGATTTCTTCCCTGGAACTCAGCATTCCTCATCCAATCTTCCTTTCTCAAGTATTGGGTCTTCATTGTGTACTTTGTTGGAGCACGGGAAAAAGGCCAGCTGAAAGGCCAACTTTCAGGGATGTCTTTAGGACATGGGAACTTCTTGGTTGGAAAAATAAAGTAAAGTCAATTTTACAATTTTAGCTGTTTTTAAAAATCCCAAACTACACTTAAAGTGATGGTTCGGAGTAATTCACCCTAGGGTCCTTTGCACCATGACCTCGAGCCAAATACCCCCCAGAAGCTTTTTTCACCTGGGTCTAACACTGGGCGAGTTAGCGTAGAGTAGCGTTAGCCGCTGAATAGCTTAGCGCGGGGCTAATGGACCCACGTTTGTATCTCTTAAATGACCCCACTAATACTGCCCGAAATGATACCAAAGGTCTACACTAGTGTATATATAGGTTATGCACTCATAAAACGATGGATTGGAAAGTTTAATTTTTTTTAGCATTAAACAATATTTCCTGCATTTTGGTGAATTTGTATGCATCTACTTCTACCTTTTTCTGAATAAATATGCCTGAAATATCTTTATGTAAAGGGAAACATTACAATCCAAAAATAAAAACATAATGGAAAATATTGCAGTAAGGCTGTCAGGCATTCTGTATTGCATTCATCTATTTATTCTCCTTTAGATCGACTTTTCTAATTATATCTGAGTCAGCACACATGTAGCTTAGGCCTAATTTATTCTTCCCTCTTTTGCATCTTTTGTTGGGGAAGTAACCTCTGTAAATGTGCATATGACAATTTTTCACCTCAGTGATACATTATTCATTTAATAAATCCCTGGACTGTAATATTTCAGATGTTTGAACAAGATTTCTGCTCATGTCCAAAACTTGAGTTGACTTGTGCACATTCAAAATATAACTCATCCCACCTGTGCTCTCTGAGATTTGGAGGAGTCGTGATATTTTGTGAAAAATAAAGTTATAATAGGCTATTAGCCTACAAGAATAAAGTCACTATATTTCAGAAAATAATGTACCTGCACCGGAGGTTCGCTGCGCATACGTGATTGGTCTGCTGATACGGTAGATCTCAGACCGTCTGACAGACATAGAGCCGCTTTGAGAGCGTTTAGGAAGTGGCGTGCCGCTGCTCTACATCGGAGGTGGAAACCCGAAACTTATAGCAGAAATGCACTGAGCACAAACCGCGACACATTTGCCGCAGCATGTCGCCAGCAGAGCGCATCCATAAACCTGAAGCTGCCCAGCTTTTTACAGCGAGAATGGGCACAAAGCGACGTCCAGTTTCATATTTGTCAGTCAACACTTCAATACATTTGGGGCTGAAGCCCCGGCAAAATGTTTGATGCTGAAGGAGACGGAGCTGAGCTCCGGCAGGGTGTATAGTGGACCTGAGGAGGCGGAGCTGCGCTCCGGTGCGCTCCGGCCCAATTTAACCTCTGCTTGCGGTCATACTGGAAGCTGTTATTTTGGGCATTTTAAGGTTGAATAACAGTTCCCTTGCTCACAACAAGGTGCAGCTGACATACCCAAATAAGTACAATCAAATGATCAGTAAATAAACAAACTTTTTTTTTTTTAATGAAATAGCTGCACATTATGAAATATCTGCAAGCCTAAAATGGCATGCTACATACTGTATAGAAGAAGTGTATTACCTTGTGGTGTTTCAGCACCTCTGCAGCAAAAGCCATCTACAAGGTAAACTGACAAATCAGCAGAGAAAATTTTAAAACCAGTGTTTCCTCTGATTTTATTGCGGCGGTGCACCATGGCAACAATTCTTCCGCTATGAGAAATAGGGCAGACGCACAATAGTCGCGTTACCTTTTTAAATGATCCTACTGACATAATGCAATGTGGCTGCCGCTCACATTGAGTAGTTCTACTTGTTGAATTGCAGAGGTTACTCGGGCTCCGCAGGGTAGCTGCTCTGTAGATGAGGACAGGCCCGATTTTCTTCCCTGGAGCTCAGCATTCCTCATCCAATCTTCCTCCACACAGGGGGGGGAAAAATAAAAAAATTTAAAGTTACATAATACACCTTTTTATAAAGCTTAGTTTTTGACTACTGTAATACTCGCGATAGCGATTAATCAATAGCTAGTTAGTAGGGCTGCCCCTGAAGATTGGAATCAGCTAGAAGCTCCAAAGTCAAATCTCATTTAGTTTTTAATCTATTAGAAACTGTATAATAAAGGTTAGACTTTAGTAACCATAATAATGTTTTATCATAGAAATATTAACGTTATAGTCTTGTTAATGGTTGGCGCATTTTGCCTTGATGTGCTGTTCAGTAGCCAGCAGATGGAAATTGGCTTATTAGCTTAGTTAATGTTACACCACAGAACAGGATTGTTATTAATGTGTATTATTCTCCCAGTTAAATGAACAGTTCAACATTATGCTATTGTGCCTTAATATTCAACTATGATCTTTCAGAAAGTTATTGAGTGCTGGCATCTCCACAACACCCCAGAATAGTTAGTTTTGAATATCAGGTAAGATACATACCTGGTAGTCTTCATAAACTCTTTTCAGTCTACTGTAAATGGTGGTGGGGAGCTCAAGCTGCCTCCCTAACAACAAGACCATGTTTTCTATGGGACCTTCTGGACAGATGTCAAATATGTCCAGAATGTCCTGTAGAGGGACATGTCTGGTTGTATTCTGGAGGAAAATACATGTGTAATAATCAATTATGTTCTTACATTAGGTATTTTTGTAATAAACACTAATGATTACCATACTTATCAAGTAGATCTTGAAGGTCCCCATTCTGTAGAAAATCAAAAAGAGGAAGATATTAAGGTTACATCATACATATTCTTACTGAATATACTGGTTATAGGTATAATATGTAACATTTCAGCATTAAAACCAGGGACGTCAGGCCTGTTTTAGGGGAGCTGACGCTACCCCAAAATGTCCCTAAGCGCCCCCAATAATGACAATATTTTTACAGTTCACTCTGTATCACTCAGTACTTTGAATCAATCTTCCTTCGCCATTCATCTGTTGGTGTCTTCGTGCACAGCAGTCGGTCTGTTTTATTCATACTGGTACAGAGCCCGTTCAAAACGTGCCCGTTTGGAAAAGCCCGATTACTTGGCCTGTGGTAGTGCTGCTTGTAGAATTCTCCAAAACCAAATTGTACACCAAAATTATTTACAGAAGGACCCACCGCAACTCAAATATATATCCTACTATCTATTGCCTTAGTGTAGGGTGTATTTTCTGATCAGCAACGTGCTGACGTTTATGGTAAGCGTATTGTCTCACTTCCGGTGTTCCCGTGTTACGGACGCTAGTTTGCTTCTCCAGCAAATGTTTATTGTTTAATTTAGCAACTATTTGCCTGGTTTGCACTTAAACTACACCAGTTATACTCAAGCACTTATAGTTCTCTTCTCTTAAAGAGACTTCCTCGCTGATCTCACAATTGTTAAAACGCTGTTAGCTACTTTAGCTTAGCCATTGGCAATGGCTAATTCCTCTCCTCTCTCTTGCTCTATGTCAAATGTTTAGCTATTCCTCTGCCTCCTTTAGTGATAAAGATGCATGTAATAAATGTAGTTTTATTTGCTGCTTTGGAGGAGAGGCTTGGTGAGTTTGAGGCAGAGAGTTCTGGGGAGAGCCTGGTCTGATTAGGAGAGAAGGCATTCATCCCACTTTGGACGGAGCCGCTCTTATATCAAAAAAATCTGACAGTCTATTTTCAGTCATAAACCATGACAATCAAAGTTTGATATTAGTAATCAGATCAATCTCTGTGCTTCAGTTAGAGCGGTCGCCCACTCAGTCTAATAACCACGGTGTCTGTCCCCCGACTCACATCTGTTAAATAAAAGGTAAACGAGGGGCTATACTTGACAACCTAATTGGAATTAAAACTACCACTGCAATGATAGGACAGAATAGGGAAATTACTTCTAAAGCAGTATTGGTAAACAATTTGATATCAGATAATCAAATTGATCTATTCTGTCTTACTGAAACATGGCTGTTCCATGAAGAATGTTAGTCTAAATGAAGCCACTCCTCCCAGTCAAAATACTGAAATTCCTAGAGGCTCAGGCCGAGGAGGGTGAGTTGCAGCCATATTTGATTCAAGCCTGTTAATTAATCCTAAACTAAATTATAACTCGTTTGAAAGACTTGTTCTTAATCTTCAACATCCATCATGGAAAACGGTAGAGGCCAATTATATTTGTTGTTTACCGAGCTCCAGGTCCGTATTCTGAATTTTTATCTGAATTCTGAGTTTTTATCATGTATAGTCCTAAAATCAGACAAAGTACTTATTGTGGGTGATTTTAATATCCATGTGGATGTTGACAACGACAGCCTTGGTACTGCTTTCAACTCACTCCTATATTAAATTGGTTTCAGTCAGAGTGTGCATGAGGCCACGCACTTTTAACCACACCCTCGACCTTGTGCTGGCATATGGCATCGAAATTGAAGATTTAATAGTATTTCCGCAGAATCCTTTATTATCAGACAATTTCTTAACTTTCGAATTTTTACTACCAGACTACATGAAATTAGATCAAAGCTTCTACACTAGATGCCTATCTGACAGTGCTATAGCTAAATTTAAGGAATATGTTCCAACAGCACTTAACTCAATGCTGTGCCTTAATAAAACAGAGGACCTTTATGTAAACTTTAGTCCCTCCCAAATTGATAATTGTGTAGACGGTGCTACGGCCTCGCTACGGACAACTTAAGACTCTGTTGCTCCCCTCAAAAAGAAGACTATGTAGCAAAGGAAACTAGCACCTTGGTATAACTCCCAAACTCGTAAATTAAAACAAATCTCGCGAAAACTTGAAAGTAAATGCCGATGGCAAGATCAAACTATTACTCATTATTAATCGAAGAAAATAAGAACAACCCAAGGTTTCTTTTCAGCACTGCAGCCATCTGACAGTCACAGCTCTACTGAGCCATCTATTCCTCTAGCTCTTAGTAGTGACGACTTCATGAGCTTCTCTAATGATAAGATTATAACAATTGGAGATAAAATTCATCACCTTTTGCCCTCAACTTCTAATGGTTCACCTTTTAAACGCAGGAGTACTAGAAAGAACAGCAAGACCTGACCTATACTTAGACTGCTTTTTCCCTATAAACCTTCAAAAACTGTTAAAGATCTCTTCAGCAGAGCATCTACCTGTCTTTTAGACCCCATCCCAACGAGGCTACTTAAAGAAGCATTACCCATGGTTAACACTTTGTTACTAGATATGATCAATATATCTTTAACCGCTTATGTACCGCAGTCATTTAAAGTAGCTGTGATGAAACCTCTTCTGAAAAAAAACCACCCTTGATCCGGAGGTCTTAGCCAACTATAGACCTATATCTAATCTCCCCTTCCTCTCCAAGATCCTTGAGAAGGTAGTCGCCAATTAGTTATGTGATTTTCTACGTAGCAATAGCTTATTTGAGGACTTTCAGTCAGGATTTAGAAAGCATCATAGCACAGAGACGGCACTGGTGAAAATTACTAACGACTATCTGAAAACGATGCTGAAAAACTAGTCCATGCATTTGTTACTTCAGGCTGGACTATTGTAATTCCTTACTATCAGGATGCTCAAATAAAACCCTTAAGACTCTCCAGCTGATCCAGAATGCTGCAGCGTGTGTTCTGACAAGAACTAAGAAAAGATCATATTTCTTCTGTATTGGCTTCTCTGCATTGGCTTCCTGTAAAATTCAAGATTGACTTTAAAATCCTTTTCCTGACCTACAAAGCTCTAAATGGTCAAGCACCATCATACCTAGAAGAGCTCTTAGTACATTATTGTCCCACTAGAGCACTGCACTCCCAGAATGCAGAGTTACTTGTGGTTCCTAGAGTCTCTAAAAGTAGAATGGGAGCCAGAGCCTTCAGCTATCGGGCTCCTCTCCTGTGGAACCAGCTCCCAGTCTGGGTCCGGGGGGGCAGATCCTGTCACCACATTTGAGAGTAAACTTAAAACCTCCTCGATAAAGCTTATGGTTAGGGTGTGAGGAGTTGCAGCGTCCACCTAACCTGGCCCATCTGCTTCTCGTCATAGTGTCAGATTCATCTACCATATAATCAAAGTAGAGGGAGATAGGCCAGTACAGCCAAATCCGGTTGGGGAGAGTTCTAGCCCGACCAGGCTCCTCTCCTTAACCTGTCTCTCTTAATTATGCTGTTATAGTTTTAGACTGCCAGGGGACTTCCTCTGACACACTGAGCTTCTCTCTCCTCTCTTTCCATCTGTGTACTTCCATGTCCTAGAAATGCTTACTAACCTAGCTCTGGGGACCTTATTCCCTGGAGTCCATATGTTTTCTTTTCGCCCAGCATGTTTCTTTGGATTAGGGTGGCCCCTAAATCATGGTTGCAGCCTGAGGCCGTGGTCCTGCTGCGCACCCTGTTACACCTGCTACGCCCTGCAGTGCTCGGCTACGTCCTGTGACGCCCTGCTATACCCTGCTACGTCCTGTGACACCCTGCAGTGCCCTGCTATGCCATGAACTACTACAACTACTATTTCTGGTCATAGTTCCATTATCTTTGATGTGACTATTATTGCCACTGTTCATCACCCCACCCCCCCCGGCACAGTCATACACCACCTACCAAGAGCCTGGGTCTGTCCGAGGTTTCTTCCTCAGAGGGAGTTTTTCCTCGCCACTGTCGCACTGAATGCTTGCTACTGGACTTGTTGGGTCTTTGTAAATTATAGTGTGGTCTAGACCGACTCTATCTGTGAAGTGTCTCGATAACTCGTTACTAATTGATACTATAAATAAAATTGAATGGAAGGCTACATATGCATCAGAGGAAGACATTGTGCAACAAATGCAAATAATTGATCCAGAGACTGTTCTATTCATTTAACATTACAACTATTACGGTGTGCAATTCACATAGCCATTCTTAGAGAATGGGTCACTGAGTTACGAGAATAAGGTCACTATTCCTCTTGTATACATTTCTTTCACCTGTCTGGGTGAAGATGTACTGCAAAATTTGAAGAAAAAAGGATTGTGCATTCATATTCACTTAGATTTGGCTTTAGATTAACAGCTTGAGAACACAAGGACTTTTAGCAAATTGCTGACTCAAGTGACTTGCACAACCCAGATCAGTTCAGTGAGTGACTGACTCAGAATAACCCGAATCTTTAAAAGGAATGGTTTGCCAGGCCTATTTGAGATGAGGCGTAGGTGGGCGGAGCTTTCCAGAGGAAGAGGGCTAATCAGCAGGTTAACTGAAAACCCCTGTTCACGGCATCGAGCTATTACCACTAGTACATTCTGTGTGGCGGAAAAGAACAGCCAGATGGGGCACCTTAGGATTGCTGAGCTCCAGGCCAGGAATGAGGCACACATTATTTATGAGCTGCTGTCATTTAAAGATCTTTAACCTATAAATATTTATTATATTTGAATATATTTTATATTGTCTCTTTTGTGCATTTTAGTTTTGTGAAGAATAAAATGTGTTATATTCTGTGAAAAGTTTCTTTGTTTGTATTCTTTGGCTTTTGATGGTTTTATTTTGTTTGTCCACTTTGACTGACTGTGTTTCAGGATGATAAAAGTCCTTATTTACATGGACTCTGGTTTGGTGATTTCAACAAGTCAGAATTCCATTTTAGCTTGTGCCGTTTTTATCTTTTGAGTCATAGTGCTCAGTCAGGACAATTGCTGCGTTCATGCCACCTCAGAATAACAGGCACCGCCCCCCTGGTTACATAGTTTTTTGACTGGCAGCTTTCACATGGTCGGGATGAGTGTTCTTCAGTTTATATTGGCGTTTGGCATAACTTTTTGCATGACTGCCACCAACGGTTGGCCGTAGCCGAGAGCATCAGGTGCGTGAAAACATGGAGGCCACAGTAACAGATTTGCTGCTGTTTTCTTATACGAGCATCCAAACAGCACATGGACAGGTGTTTGTTATCTGCAGGACAACGAAAGGGAAAAGACACAGATGTGTTTTTAGATATAGATAGATAGATGGGCCTATTTATAAATAATTTGAAACATGTCTGTGTATGTTTCTTGGCAGAGGCATTTGTCCACAATAAACAGTTTATTGTCATTAAAATATGTTCAGTAAATCAAAGTCTCCATCAAACGTCAGTTGTCAACAACGCGTCACCAACTGGGGAACTCTGTTATCAAAATCCAGCCAGAGTTTCCCACCTCTGATTCCCACAGGAAGTTACGTGAATGGTGACGTTTTCACTCGGGAAAAACGTTTTTCAGATGTCCATGAACGCACTGTATGACTCAGCATCACTTGACACTCTGCTGCTGATTGGCTGCTGCACGTCCACACCACACAGGATGATGTCACACCTGAGGCCTGTAGGCTACTAAGAATCAAGATCAACATGGCCTGGATTTATTTCAGTTACCCGGCTTCACCTAACCTAACAATCGCTGTGTCACGACTGTGTTTAACAACTAGTTCAGTCAACTCAGGTTTTCCCAATCCAGCGGCGCGCGCGTCCACATAAAAGAGGCGGTGTTTGCACAGCACGACCAATCGCAAACACCTACCAGAGCTGCATCTTTTACCTAAGAGCAAATTATAACTCTACATAAATATGAAGAACACAGACACGGTTGTACAGGCAAAACGCAATACAGTCGCTGCTTCCTAAAACAGGAAGGAAAGCTGGCAAAAATAGCCGACGCTGTAAATGCGTAAATCACAACTCTTATCAATATCACTTCCCCATCAGTCAGGCACAACAAGATCTGACCATAATTACACCTGTGCTTTCCATAAACTGTCATTGCTTTAGCCTAGCCTATTATATTATCAGTTGCAACCCTGGCAGTGGTAAGCAATCGTGAGAGCAAATACATATAAAAAGCATAATTCAAACCAATCCTATTCATTAAGAGGAATCGGGGAAAAGCTCTACTGTTGTCAGAAGTTCAATTTGGTTTTTAAAACTGATTGAATAAATTATATAATACATATTATTGCATACTGGTGTTCTATGAGAAAAGGTAAAAAAGTAGTAAATTAGTAAAACAAAAAAATCTGTTTGTGAATATAAAATGTTTTTAAACTTTAGTAAACTCTATATAAATGTGATGACGCAGTGTAGTTTTTCTTAAAGCTGAACTTTATTCCTGTTAAACCTGTTGGTCAGGTGACTCCGTGCAAGACTCTACTTCCGGGGGGGCTCGTTGAAGATGGCGTCTCGGTAACATCCTTTCTGCGTGGCTCTGCAGGGTGAGCAATAAAACTAATGTTTTAAACAACTAAACGTGACTAAGGGCTGAACAGACAAAACCTTATGGACAAATAATTTATCAAGACGACAACTTGCAAGAAGAGCTTCTCATTCAAGGGTTCTTTTTTTCTTTAGTTTATTCTCGAACAAAAGTTGCTAGCCGAGTTAGCCAGTTATCCAGAAGGTTCGAGCAACCTGCTAACTCAGCGTGGTCAAACTGACCTGACTTCTTCTTAAAGGTCCCATGACATGGTGCTCTTTGGATGCTTTTATATAGACCTTAGTGGTCCCCTAATACTGTATCTGAAGTCTCTTTTATATAGACCTTAGTGGTCCCCTAATACTGTATCTGAAGTCTCTTTTATATAGACCTTAGTGGTCCCCTAATACTGTATCTGAAGTCTCTTTTATATAGACCTTAGTGGTCCCCTAATACTGTATCTGAAGTCTCTTTTATATAGACCTTAGTGGTCCCCTAATACTGTATCTGAAGTCTCTTTTATATAGACCTTAGTGGTCCCCTAATACTGTATCTGAAGTCTCTTTTATATAGACCTTAGTGGTCCCCTAATACTGTATCTGAAGTCTCTTTTATATAGACCTTAGTGGTCCTCTAATACTGTATCTGAAGTCTCTTTTATATAGACCTTAGTGGTCCCCTAATACTGTATCTGAAGTCTCTTTTATATAGGCCTTAGTGGTCCTCTAATACTGTATCTGAAGTCTCTTTTATATAGGCCTTAGTGGTCCCCTAATACTGTATCTGAAGTCTCTTTTATATAGACCTTAGTGGTCCTCTAATACTGTATCTGAAGTCTCTTTTATATAGACCTTAGTGGTCCCCTAATACTGTAGTCCCCTAATACTGTATCTGAAGTCTCTTTTATATAGACCTTAGTGGTCCCCTAATACTGTATCTGAAGTCTCTTTCCCGAAATTCTGAATTACAGCCACTAGAGCCAGTCCCACAATGAGCTTTCCTTAGGATGTGCCATTTCTGTGTCTCTAACTATTGAGGAGGAGAGAGAGGGGGGGGTGTGGCCTTGACCAACTGCCACTTTGCTCGTTTGAAAGCCATGATGTCTCTCTCTCATGGTTGGGCCAAATTCTCTGGGCGGGCAAAGCAGAGAAAGGGGAGGTAACCTTCCTCCTTATAACATCATAAGGAGAAGATTCCAGATCGGCCCATCTGAGCTTTCATTTTCTCAAAGGCAGAGCAGGATACCCAGGGCTCGGTTTACACCTATCACCATTTCTAGCCACTGGGGGACCATAGGCAGACTGGGGGAACTCATATTAATGTTAAAAAACCTCATAAAGTGACATTTTCATGCCATGGGACCTTTAAAGGCTGTACAAATTGAACCTGCTTTCCTGCGATGCAACCATTAGATGTCACTGCTCACCAAGGATAACCCACCGTTGTGTTCAAGCTAACTGACTGCAGGAGGATTCTCTCTTCAGGTCTCCTCACATGCAAACTGGAGTTCACTTGGACATCCAGATGTTGGTTTAGGGTCTGTCACAGCATGTTCTAAAACAAAGAGACAAAAACACCCAAAAAGGAGATAAAAATGTTGACAAAAACGTTTAAAACCTAAACGGAAAAAGAGGCCAGATATATTCAATGAAACAAGATGAGTGTGTTGTGTATTTTAAGCATATACTCTTAACAGAGTTTTGTAGATGAACTGTAATATTATCATGCAGGAGAGTACTGCCAGTTCAGATTAGTGACATTTTCAAAGCTAAATATGCATTTGTATTAAAGAGCAATTTACTAAGCTAAACACATGAACAAAGTTGGCTCTCCCAGCTACATGAACATGTCTAATGATTACTATTATTACTATCCCATAAATGGACAGAGTAAGGATGAAAATGTTACTTTTGCATCCAGTTGAGGGCATGTTTTTGTATCTTTTAGCTAAAAGTTTGTTACCTACCATCAACACAAAGATGACTTTGTGTCTCTGAGACATTCTCCAGACCGTTTTTTTCTGACTGATAATATGGCAGAAGATTTTATTCCTGAAGATATGTTACCTAGGAATGGATCCCATATTCTATAATCTTCAACTCAAAGTCAACTGTTTACTGAACGGCAGCCAGCCTCTATCATCTACCATGGTCAACACTACAGTATGTCTGCTTTTATAGTTGTCAACAGCGCTGGAAGAAGTATTCAGATCCTGTACTGCAGTAAAAGTACTAATGTCACACTGTAAAAATACTTTGTTACAGTAAAAGTCCTGCATTGAAAATGTTACTTCCAAACAGTTGTGTGTTTGTTTAATGGTCTAATCATTTCAGATGGACTTGTAGGCCGTTATATTGTTGGCTTTAATTTATAATAAAAACATCAGATTTTATAAACTACATGTGTTTAGTGTGCAGAAATCGTAATGTGTAAAGTAACTAGTAACTAAAGCTGTCAGATGAGTGAAAAAAGTACAAAAGTACAATATTTCTCTCTGAAATGTAGCGGAGTAGAAGTTGCATGAAAAGAAAAGACTCAAGTACAAGCACCTCAACATTTGGACTGAAGTACAGTACTGGAGTAAATGTACTTTGTTAAACCATAAAACTATGAGATTAAAACATACAATAACTTTTATGTGATATGTGCCGGGGATGAGCCCCGAGGAAAATTATGAATCCCACGCCAAGACCCGCCCTACGAAGCAGCTCGATTGGTTGGGGTTAGGCATTTCACCTCGAGTGGTTAAGATTAGCATAGCAATTGGTCAAGTGATAGGACCTGAACAAATGGGGTTACGCTACTTTGCGTTCTCATGGACGCCTGGCCAATAAATGCTATTGAAGGGCGGGTCTTGCGCCCCGGAGAGCCCATAAGAGAACGGGAGAGCGCCGGGCCAATTTAACCACTCGATGCCAGCTGCCGTAAAACCCCAAAGAAGAAGAAGAAGAAGAAAAATCACACCAACAGTTCGAATGCGAAGAAGAAGAAGAGCCTATCGAAAAGGGGTCAGTTATTTCCTATGGTTATTTCCTTGCATTTATAAATGTTGATAATGACATTTACAGCCAAATGTGCACGCCATTATTTTGTTAAATCCACCACATTTAATCTTCTCTGAACTCTGTTTAATGTGACGACGCTGAAGTTGGCTTGCAATTCGCAGCTTCCCGTTAACCCTACAACGTCCACGATACAAACATAGCTACTACTTTATGTCTTATTTAATCTTCCAGATAAATACAGTCAGGGTTCAAAATTAGCACCGTTTACCAGCCAAATGCTGGTGAAATATGCAAGTGGCTGGTAGATTTGCATCACTCACCAGCCAAAAAAACAAATTGTAATCTATTGAGTGGCTGGAAATATTTGAACATTCACTAGCCATTTGGCTGGAAGACAAAAAAGTTAATTTTGAAGCCTGAATACAGTGTAGAGACTTAAGGGAGAACCGGGACCAATGAAACTGTTTTTAATTAAACGTCATTTACAAAGACATCGTAAAACACTGAAAGCTAATATTTTGTCACTAGCAACCTAGCTAGCTACATCTGTCCTCTGTCAAATAGATTTGCATTTTTCAGCTCTGAACGGAACCGTTCGGGAGATATTTAAAGGACAATTCCGGCGTAAAATGTACCTAGTCGGTCGTTCTCTTGGATATGTTCTATGCTAATTAAATGTGTCTGTAGCTTGAAACAAGCTAGCTACCGCAAACCGGTGGTTAGCTGCTAACGCTAGCTTTCGGGGCACATGGTAAATCACTATTTCTATACCACTAGCAAGCTATGTTACTGGTTGCACAGCGTTCGTGGTTCGACTGCTCATGGCGGTTTTTCAAGATGTCCCCCGCATGTAAACATGAACGATACTGAATATGGGACGTAAGCGCTGAAAATGTATAGAAGAAAAATTTTACAATTTAAAATGTTGGAAAAAGCAAAAACTATTTTTATTTTTTTTTTCAAGGTTGACGGGAAGACCGCACAAGGTGTGTTTGTGTGTGGGTGGGGTCCTCCCTGCTGATGTAGTGGGATTTCTTGGTAGCCTTGGCGAGGTAAAGGGTGGAGGGGCTGGGTTGGGGTTCAGAGTGGCGTCTTTGTGAAAATGGGGACGGCTTGCTTGTGGAGGTGGACGTGATCATATGGGCAGTCGAGGGTGGGGTGGTGGGCCAGGTGCACTTTGGGTCTCAAGGCACAGTCCTGGGAGAGGCCGGCATTGAGCTGTTGGATGGTAGCAGGGTGGAAGTCTTTGCGTTGTAGAAGGGCGGACACAACAATGCAGGAGTTGGAGAAGTTTCTGCTGGCTTTCTCCATCACTGGCTGGAGAGCCAAGTCTGTCCTCGCTTAGCAGCTCCAGGGCTCTTGTAGTTGTATGGCACCACAACTTGTGTACACGGTGGTTTGGGAATTTTTTTTATTTTTTTTCTCCCCCAATGAATTTTCCATTTGAATCTATTGTAGCACAAAAGACCCTTTTCACAGCAAACATGTTGACATGTCATAGTAGGAAAAGCACAGGTGTATTCAACCACCACTGATGGCTGCATTCCACTTAGGAGAGGCCCTGGTATTAAACCATTAATGCTGGCTGCATTCCACTTAGGAGAGGCCCTGGTATTAAACCATTAATGCTGGCTGCATTCCACTTAGGAGAGGCCCTGGTGTTGGGCATGCTGACTCACTGAAATATCTTACTGGGACACTTGATAGAATGGAGCCATCGTTAAGGTTATCAATTTCAGCTGTGCTTTTCCTACCATGACAAGTCAACATGTCTGCTCTGGAAAAGGTCCATCTGTGGTCTGGTGGGAGTTGAGTCGTGCTGTGTCTGTGGTGCAGGAGATAAGGCAGGTTGGGCAGGGTGAAGTGAGGCAGGTGTAGACTGGGTGGGGTGAGGAGGGTGCAGTTTGGATTGGTGGGGGAGCGGTAAGTTGTGGAGGACATATTGTGGCTTACTCAGGTGGCTGGGTGCAGTGGGTGAGGTGGAGGCCTAGCTGCACCTGAAGGTTGTCAATTTCTTTCTTTCTTAACAAAAGGCATTTGTTGGCAGGTCTAGGGACTAAGGCATAGACTAAACTAAATAATTTCATGATATTTATTATATATGCTATATTCTGACCAACTTAATTTTCTGCATTCACTTGCTGTAATAATTTAAACAAATATGTAGATGTTGTAGGCTAGGGCATGCATGCATACATACGCATGCATATCCAAACTTTTATTCCTCGGCCATCAGCACATACTGCTTTATTGAAGAAATTTTACACTCAGAAATACTGAGTAAGTTACAAAGCTTTGAAATCAAGTAAAATAATCCATAAATAATGAGTTGATTTTAGTAATGTTTTCATTATGTCTGAATTGATTCAGTAGAATTACCAAATAGAATGAAGTAAATGTGTGAACCACATAGAAAACATTAGAAGTAAGTAGATACAACTGAAACAGCCAGTACAATATAACTAAATGCTTGCCTATAATTTATTTGAAGAATGTGTTGTACTGACTTTTTTTCTTTTTACTCCATTTACTACTTTGTATAGTTTTTTTACTTGACGAGACGGTCTATCGTCTTTCATAGCCGTCAACTCTTTGTACTTTTGTCTTAACTTTCGACTTTCTGCTTTGTAGCTGGATATGTTATTTATTGTTTCTAAATATGATTTAGAATAACGTTAGCGATGGTGAGATGCTTGCTACAGTTGCATTTCGAGTGAGAAATCCTTTTGTTACTGATTTACTGCTTTGTTTTAATGCCACCAGGCGCTCTTCTCTCTTCAGTCACTCTCTACCTTGCTCGTTCACATACCGCTACGTGCACTTTAATACATCCTAGATTATTCATAATATTTTGTAGAATTAATATGAATATGCAAAGTAACTAAAGCTATAGAAGTAAATTGTACAATAGGCAAGTAGGAGAAAATGAGAAACTCAATTAAAAGTACGGCATAGTTACTTTCCACGGCTGATAAAATGCAATGATATTTACGTCTACCAAGCCTCTCGTTAATTCTCGACACGTTTATCTGACAGCAGCTCGGACACGCTGCTGTCCGTGCTGACGTTCCGTCACCTGTTGGGACACAGATGTTGTAATAACTCCTGAATATAATGTCCATCTCGCAAATGTATCTATGCAGTCATCTCCACCATCGAATCCAGCAACAGGAAATAATACTCGCAGCATTTTCTTTCCTGTGAAGAAATGTTTCGCGGTGTTGGTGAATTCTTACAAATAAAACCCCACTAAATTTTGCGTTGTAACTCTCGTTACTGAGATTTTAACGGGTATAGTATTACCGAAATTGAATAAGTAATGCGTTGTATTACTGCGATCCAGCAAAAAGGAATAAATTGCTGTAATTGCGTTACTTCTGTAGTGGGTGGGTAGGGCACTGCCATGAGTCCATGACGCTAATGTCTGACTACTCCACATTTTCATTGTGCTATTTTGTGATTACATTCTGAATCTGCAACATTCTCTGTCGGGTAAATATAGTAGCACAATGTCTTCCTCTGATGTAGACGTAGCCTACACTAAGGCAATAGATAGTAGGATATATATTTGAGTTGCGGTGGGTCCTTCTGTAAGTAATTTTGGGGTACAATTTGGTTTTGGTGAATTCTACAAGCAGCACTACCACAGGCCAAGTAATCGGGCTTTTCCAAACGGGCACGTTTTGAACGGGCTCTGTACCAGTATAAATAAAACAGACCGACTGCTGTGCACGAAGACACCAACAGATGAATGGCGAAGGAAGATTGGGAACGTCAGCTCCCCTAAAACAGGCCTAACGACGTCCCTGGTTTTAATGCAGAAATGTTACATATTATACCTATATTCAGTAAGAATATGTATGATGTAACCTTAATATCTTCTTTTTGATTTTCTACAGAATGGTGATTTTCCTCCACAGAATACAACCAGACATGTCCCTCTGCAGGACATTCTGGACATATTTGACATCTGTCCAGAATAGGAGTAGGGGACATGGTATTGTGGGTGGCGAGGCAGCTTGAGCTCCCCACCACCACAAAAGAGTTTATGAAGACTACCAGGTATGTATCTTACCCGATATTCAAAACTAACTATTCTGGGCTGTTGTGGAGATGCCAGCACTCTCAATAACTTTCTGAAATATCATGGTTGAATATTAAGGCACAATAGCATAATGTTGAACTGTACTTTATTTAACTGGGAGAATAATACACATTAATAACAATCCTGTTCTGTGGTGTAACATTAACTAAGCTAATATGCTAATTTCCCATCTGCTGGCTACTGAACAGCATGTCAAGGCAAAATGCGGCAACAGTTAGCAAGACTAGAACGTTAATCTTTCTATGATAAAACATTATCGTTATTATGGTTACTAAAGTCTAACCTTTTTATTATACCGTTTCTAATAGTTGGATAACGTTAATTAACGGCAGTGGCAATCCTCGTTTTTCTGGCTAACGTTACAGTTTACACGGTAACATCAAATACATATACTTCACAGTGTTAAGATTTATGTAGCTAAGCTAACTTTGTTAGCAGCAGCTGTGGTCTGGTTGTTGGTGTCTCTTTTGGATTATTATTTTACAGTTATGCCATACTTGACTGCTGCTTTGAGTTTTCTTTTTAACAAATGTTTTTTTTTTTTTTTTTTATTCACAAATTAATTCCAGTCTCTTACTTTTCTGATTATGGTTGCAATAAAGAGAACGTCAATGTCTTCCTCTGCAGACATTTCACAATAAAAGCCTCCCAGCAGCACAAAGGGCATCCCATTCCTGGTAGGCATTTAATTTGGAACAGTTACAGGAAGTACAGGAGTTTCTATGACAGGACAGGAGCTTGCTTAGCAATGGTTGCAACAAAATTAGAAGTAGAAGGGATTGAAAAGAAATGGTGAATGAAAACCATTTTTATTTTTTTACTTATTTGATCTCCGGTGGGCATTACGAAATGTCAGACCGCGCTTTGCACCCAGACTGAGTGGCCTGTGAGCAATTTCTGATAAATTTAATGAGAATAAATAATAATCTTTATGGACTGCCAAAGCCCCCTTAACTGAAAGAGATGGAGCAGGGACCCCCTACTACATATTGTATAAAATTGAGTTGCATATTAAACTTGGCCTACAGTAACATGTAGGGCGGCCTAAAGCCTTTTTTTTTTCTTTTTTTTTTTTTAAGTGCACAGAATACTAAGCTTAATTAAATGGCCTGATCATTGTTAATTACTTAATGTTAAACATACATGTGGCACAGTAATCCTCAGGATGAACTGGATCTGTGGATGGCTGACTTGGTGACTACCTAGTCTATATTTCCTCGCGTTCCACTTCCGGATTGCACCGGTGCTGCAGGAAATTCTGCCAGATGCTCCTCAGATCTCTGCAGGGTAAATCCAGACCGATCGTCTAGACTATCTGTCCAATCAGAGTTTTTATTTTTTTATTTTTCTCTCGCACGACTATTTTGCAGCAGGTCTGTGCGGAGTTTAGCACCGCGCATGACGATTGGGTTTGGTTTAAAGAAATGCCATTTAAACCAGAGCATGTTTTCCTCCCATCCCTGAATGCTGTGTGGACTAGCCAGACCCTCTTTCAGCGTGCTTTGGAGGAGGGTCTGGCAAAGTGAGACTAGTGACGACCTTACCTATAGGCCAGTTAGGAGTGGGGATTTATATTTGCTAATATGTTGGATTCATGTTTAAAAACTTTGAAAAATGAATTTGGAGGCCCCCCTGCACTGACTCTGAGAACCCCCTAGGGGCCCGGACCCCCTGTTGAAGATCCCTGTACTAGTCTATATATCAACGGGTTTATTTATGTGATAGTTCTGGTGCTGCCGGACGTTTACTATCTACTGTAACTGGGACGTTTTGGGACCAATTGGCGGGGAATTGCTATGGACAAAATCCGTCCAGAGATACACTGGTAAGAGAAAATGAGGTTTAACCATGTATCCAGCTAATTAAAATGGCTTACATTACTGTATTGTGTGAACAGTTAACTTCATTTAATATTGTAAATGGTATTTTCTTTTGCGAGGTACAAATGTTCCACTAAAACAAGTTCCTTTCTGAGGCTATTTTGCAGAGCCACGGTCGCTGCGTCCAAAAACGCACACAACCCCTCACCGATTATTCTCCTGGAATGTTGTGTGGACTAGCCAGACCTTCCTCTGCAGCGCTGTGGAGACAGAGCTTGCAATATGAGACTACAATAATACTGATACACATAGAAATATAACTGTGGAAATTACAAACTTAACTGCCTGGTCTAGTTGCGTGAAATGAACAATGCAGTGCTGCCACCTTTTGATCATCATATCCATAACCACTATGATCAATTCTCAAATGTTTTTTTTTTTTTTTTTTTTGCATTAAAAAAAGCCAGGCGTCCAGCCCCTCCTCCACCACCTCAGCCAACAGAAGAAGTCCACGCCATGGCTTCCAGGTTGGAGGAAACTTTTTTTGTTTACGTACATTGAAAAGTTTAATTCATCATCTTGTTGTCCAAGAAACCTGTTAAGTGTCATGAAAGAGTTAGAAAACCTCGGTTAGCTAGGAAAGCTCGTATTGTAACCATGGAAACCTGGTTTAGGTGGTTAATGTAATCTGAACAAATTGGGGCATATTCTAATGGCGTAAAAACCCTTAAGGAGTAACTTAAAGGGTTTTAAACCTGGACCCTATTTTGTTTTTGTGTCTAAATGACTGAAGGGAACAATTTTTGGTACCGGTTGGTCCAGTATGCAAACCAGAATGCTGCAGTCGGCAGCGGCGAAACAAGCTACAACGTAACGTTAATGGGCAATTGCGCAGCATTAATTTCCGTCCACTAAAAGTTCTGTTTTTGCCGCTGACAGACTCTTATAGATTATTCTAAGTGTTTTGACAACATTATGGAAAGGATCCCTACAGAGATGGACCTTTTTGTTAAAGAGTAGTTTAGTTTTAACATGGGGTGACCAGATTTCCCAGAACTAAAACCGGGACTCTTTGCGCGTGACCGTAGTGCTCGTGCACGCACGCGCTTTTTAACGTGAACATGTGCCAGCCCGGGTCAGACATAGACCCAGACCGATAAGACACAATTTTGCCAACGGCTCACAACATAATGGGGTATCTCAGTTAATATTCATGAATTTTCTTGGTATGTAGCCTACATATAAGAAATAATATTTAAAGACATTGAGTGAGTTTTGTGAGGGTCCAACTTTATTTTTCAGAAGTAAAGCATTCTTTTGGAAAATTCCCCCACTGAACTAATCGTTACAACCACTGAAAACTGTCAGATCGTTGTTTAGGTACATTAAACCACGTTACGCTTTTAGAATGTCCCAGATTATGCAGACGCAAACCGCTACGATTGACTGAGACACACACCACACACACACACACACACACACACACACACACACACACACACACACACACACACACTTTTAAAATCATACACTGGACTGGTTGGCTATGTAAATCGCCGACAACCAGGACAATGTCCCAGTGGTTGGTGTAAACAGCAGGCTTTTGTCGTGATGCGCAACTCAAAATTGGGACTGTCACAGTCAAACCGGGACGTCTGGTCACCCTAGTTGAACATGAAACGGCCCCAAAATCACCATTACCAAACCCACCAGACTCCATGTAAATAATCAGTACTTTTAGCGTGTATAGAGCCAGCATATTTCCACATGTAAATGGGTGAATTAAGGGTTTATTTCAACCAAATCAGAGTGGTGATTGGTGGAACAGTGGAAAGATGAACCAAGATGGCTTTCGGTAGTTTAATTTAGTTTCTGTCCACTTTGAATGAAGTGTGTTTTACGATGATAAAAGTACTACTTATTTACATGGAGTCTGGTGGGCTTAGCGATAGCAATCTCAGGGATGTTTTTTATGCTTTAAAAAGCCACATTTTAATTTAGCTTTTCTTTAGAAACTGTTCTGTCATATTTAAATGAGTAGATGTAGTATTAGTAGATAGAAACATAGTGTGTTAGTGATGCTAACAGAACAGTTTGTCATTAACTCTCTTTTGTTTCTCTGATGCTAACAGTTGATGTTTCTTTCTCTGCACTTTTCATAAAACCTCTCCCAGGATGACTGCCAGCGACCAGTTCATCGGTCTTCCAGGGTCCAGACGGAGCCCAGTCCATTCACCAAGTGAGTAGATCCCTGGCTTACTCACAAGAGGTCGTCAGGCTGGAAAAGAAAAGGAAACGACCTGCAGAGCTGGGCAAACAAAGTACTTTTTCTTTTTGTTCTTTTTTCTCAATGCCAAAGACATGGACCTAGGGCTGCAACTAACAATTATTTTCGCCATTGATTAATCAGTCAACTTTATATATTTTTTTTTTTGTCCATTAATACATTAATCCTTTGGGCTATAACATCAGAAAACCAGGAAAAGGTGTCATCACATTGTCCTACAACGCAAGGTGACATCATGAAATGTCTTGTGTAGTCCCACGAAACAGTCAGAATATTTAATTTACTTTAATGTAAAACCACGAAAAGTAAAGGAGTCATCAAATGTTTTGTTTTTTCAAAATTCTTGTGCAGTTGTTTAACTGGTTCATTTTTATACCCACAAATCATTGCAGCTCTACATGTTGTTCTGTTTTGCTCGATGTACAATAATGCAGCCATAAAAAAACTAAATGAGATTTGACTTTGGGGCTTCTCGCTGATTCCAATCTTCAGGGGCAGTCCTACTAATTAGTTATTGATTAATGCTAATTGATCGCATAGGAGTATAACAGTTGCAGTAATCAAAAACTGAGATTATTTATAAGGTGTATATGTAATTTTTTATTTTATTTTTTCTCCTGTGTGGGGGAAGATTGGATGAGGAATTCTGAGCTCCAGGGAAGAAATTGGGCCTGCCCTCCTCACCTACAGAGCCGCTACTCTGCGCAGCCCCACGATCATTTGATTGTACTTCTTTGGGTATGTAAACTGCACATTGTTGTGAGCAAGGGGACCGTTACTCAACCTTAAAAATGCCCAAAATAACAGCTTCCAGTATGACCGCAAGACACATTATTACAAGCCCAATGTGCCTCTTAAGTGTAGTTTGGGGTTTTTAAAAACTGCTCAAATTGTAAACTTGACTTTATTTTCCCAACCAAGAAGTTCCCATGTCCTAAAGACATCCCTGAAAGTTGGCCTTTCAGCCGGCCTTTTTCCGTGCTCCAACAAAGTACACAATGAAGACCTAATACTTGGGAAAAGCTATAAAATCTTACATTAGAGGAATAGTGGGAATCTATTGTGATTGTAAACTCGCATAATACTCTGTTTACCTTTGCAGGAAACTTTCAGCGCCTGATTAAAAATGGCCACCTTTTTAGGTTTTCCTGTCAACTATGAGTGAAAGAGGGTGGTGGGTGTTGTAGAGCTCCTCCTAAACGTCTGCTATTGGATCTTTTCTTTTCTTTTTCATCACCTGGGATCAGTGTGGACCAGGCTGAAGGGGTACCTGTGAGGAGGGCAGAGTTTGAGGCCAGGAACCAAGCCTGTCCTCCTCACCTACAAAGCAGCTATCCTGCAGAGCCTTATGTTGGTAAAGAGGGACACATGCACGCACACTGAACGTGACAGACCTATAGTCGCACATTCACATTAAAGATACCTAATTAGTGGTCAAAACAGTGACCAATATGGAGGGTATAATGCCCAGGGGGGTTGTTGTGGCACCACACTAAAATATATAAAAGTTATACTTAAAACCATATGGTTTGACTAAAGCAGCAACTAGTAGTTGACCACGGGGCGACCTCTAGCTCACCCAGTAGAGTGTGAGCACCATGTAGGCTGAGGCCTTGGCAGCGGCCCGGGTTCAAATCCGACCCGTGGCCCTTTGCTGCATGTCGTCCCTCCTCTCTCTCTCTCTCCCCTTTCCTGTCTTCAAGCTATCCTGTCGATTTTTTAAAGGCCATTTAAAATGCCCAAAAAATTATCTTAAAATAAAAAAAGAACTAGTAGTTGACCACTTGAGTAGGTGAGTAGTTTGAACATGGCAAATGGACTGCATTGATGTAGTGCTTTTATCCAAAGCACTTAACAATTTGTCTCTTATTCACCACTATTCCACACACACTTACACACCAATGGCAGCAAGGTACCACACAAGGTGCTGGTCCAGCCTTAAAAGATGGTTGGAGTGTTAGGATTTGTTGCACTTTTCTGCACTTCATTCTTTCCCCACTAGTTGTCTGAAATCTCTCTCTGTTCTCCTAGACTGGCGAAGGTGACGGAGGCAGACGTCTCCTGAGGTTGGTTTGCATCTGTATGCTCATCAATAGTGGTCCCATCTTGTTCTGCTTAATGTTAGAGCCTGGCTGAAGCACAGCAGATAAATGTCTTCATAGGCTTTTTTTATTCCAACTTTAATGTTTGTTTTCCTTTTTTTTGATTAATTCATATTTAGCATTTATGATCTAATTACTTGAAGTTTTTTCAAATTTATTATTTTATTGACATCTTTGACAATCATTTGTAAAGTATCCTGTCATAGTACATGTCTTTGTCACTACCCTAACTACCAAATTTGAGTGGTCCTTGTTAAAAAGGTTTGTTAAAATATGTAAAAAGAAGACTCGTGGCTGACATCCCATCTTTTTAGCATCGTTCTCCAATAATAGTGTTCAGGCATTTGTGTTGGTTGCTTATTTCATTGGTAATCTGAAGGCTTACTCTTTACATAAATGTAATAAACCATGACCTGAAATTCAACTTTTCTTTGTCTTTTTACTTGTCTTTCATCTGACAGATAAAGGTGAGGGCCAGCCGATTTCCCCCGTCCGCTCACTGGCGAAGTTCCCGAAAGGTTGGTATCTCGTGAACACTTTTACACAATCGCACATTTAAAAAGTGCTATAAAAATGTCGTCCGTGTGTTAATGTTGGAGTCCCGACCCGACTCTTGGCAAACAAGCGATTGTGCCCGCTTTAGAAAGTTAACTAGTCGCAAGTTTGCGGTAAAATGCAGTTGGGTTGTCGAGGTCAAAACACTATGTAGCAGCTGTGAATCAAATAAATGTATTGTAGGACAGACAGAAACACACAAAAGACGGGTTTCCTTTTTTTTTTTTTTTTTTTTTTTTTTAGTAAACAATAATAAATATATTTACTCTTGCTGTTTACGAAGTATTTCTTATCTGATTACTCGATGGAATAATCGGTAGAATACTCGATTACTAAAATCGATAGCTGCAGCCTTAAACATGCCCAATAAATAGTTTTAATGCTGACTGATGTAAATGTGTTTTAGCTGCTTAGTAAAAGACTTGTGTTGAATTCTCTGTCTCTCTGTGTCTGCAGAGTCCTGTTGGGTCTGTAGACCGGTCTGCCTGTGGACTCCATCCTGCAGCTCCAGCAGACCTCGGGCCTGGGGGAGACGGCTCGGACTCACATGAACAGCTGCAGCTCCACCTGGAAGAACTGTCTGCTTCTTCTTTTAAAATATTTCTAATTACTTTTTTTTTTAAATTTTATTTTCAGTTTTAATAAATGAAATGAATACGGTCTATGAAATTTATTCAGGGTTGGTAAATTTCAAGGACTGGACTGCACTCCTAAATAAACGTGTGTACATCTGAACCTGAAAAGCTGTAGAAAATAAATAAAATAAATATCTGTAGAGACCTTCTAACCCATTCACAGGCTATAAAGAGTGAAAACACACCAGGCGCCTGCAAAGTCGTAGATGCGTGCCTGATGGCCTGGCCATTCATACCAGACGCTTATTTCTCCGCTGCCGTCACAAAGCGATGTCATCCCTGATTGGCTTGTCCTGACATTCTTACCCTAACCATAACCAAGCCCGCTCCTCTTGCATAAACCTAACCAAGCCAACCAGAGCAGGCAACGAGTACTAGCCATTCAGGGATGAGTTCCCTAATGAATATTCATGAGTCTTCCCTTACCGTCCTTCAACAAAAATTAAAAAAAAAGATATTTCAACTGGGACTCAGCTCTATTAACCTTGCATTACAGTGCTTAGCCTACATATGAGGGATGAATCAAATGTGCGGTTTCTTTTTTCTGTTTACATGCTAGGCCTACAAGGTGTAAAGGAGAATCTAACTCCATAAGGGAGTGAATACGTTTTGAGTATAATGTCAAAGAAAAAGGACAACCTAAGTTGAAGTACTCCCACATCACAGAGAACACAGATGGGAGGAGTTATATTTTGAATGTGCACAACGTTTTGAACTTCTTGCTCAAACACATCTGAAATATTAGTCCAGGGGTTTATTAATTCATTAAAATGAATGAATGTATCATTGAGGTGAATAATTGTCATATGCACACTTCTTTAGGACTTCATGTCGACCAAACTAAGTGAGAAGACTATATGACACATGCAATAATACAGTCAAAAATATTTGACTTTTTCGATTAAATAAAAGCATATCAATAAAGTAAACATGTCCGGCCCTTGATGTGATTCTTATTTTCCAGTGTGGCCCCGACACCCCTGTCTTAATACATTCATGATTTCACCTCGAGTGGTTAAGGTTAGGGGATTGGTCAGGGGAGAGGACCTGAACATGTAAGCATGGACGCCTGGCCAATAGTAGTGTGTGAATGTTCTTGAAGGGCGGGTCTTGGCGTGGCCATATGGGGGAAAAAATATCGCCGACGGGAAGGCAACACAAGGGTTAAGTTGGTTTGCCAATGGCCAATAAACCATTAATAATAATAATCCATGGAGATGATCGTCATCCCACCAAGGGGTGGCAGTAAATCCCGTTAAAAGGAGCTGAACATAGAAACACCAGAGACGGTTTAGTTTTTAGCAGATAGGCCTAGAGCATCTTTTTTAATATTAAGACAATGGCTCTGAGGCATTGAACATTTTAAATTAAAGCTCGTAAAATATTGAGTTCAAATATAATATTAACCAGCATATAACTATAAAAACATTCATTTCTGAGCGCATGCAGAATTACCACAGCAAATTTATTTTTTTTATTGTTATTTTGGTTTAAAGTTATACTAATTTCCTTCTCTTTTGAAGTTCAGTTCTTGAAATATCCTCACTGTTTCCACATATTTTATGTTCAGGCTGGTCATAAACTACGTTTTCAACGTAATAATAAACACAGCAGCGGACGTTGCACAGAGAGGAAGGGCTTGCCCTCGCACGTGACCAGTGGGTGTGTGTTGTCTTCTCCCCTCATTCAGTGCGACGTTTTATTAAAGTTGTAAGATGGCGACGGTGCATCTGAGGATCGGGGATCTAGTGTGGTGAGATAACCTTTAAACGTTGTCCAACTCCTCTGCTCCTGCTACGTGGTCTTGTGTCTCATAACGTAGTGTTAATTGAGGGAGTTTGACGTTAATGTTTCATGTCGGTGTCCATCCAGAAGTAATTAATGGAAGTGTTGGCTTCCTATGTTAGTTGATGGTCAACCCAAACAAATTGCTATAGCTAAGCTGACTCAGCCAGCAGCCGTCGTTAGCAGATAGCTAGCTAGCTAGCGGACAAGCTTCAGAAAAGGTTTAGACCGAAACGAAGTAGCTTTTCCCAGATACAAAACAGTCTTTTATCATTTTAATTCTTGCCCCGAGGGCGTTATCTGTAAAGCTTCGCCAAATACCTTTTTTTTTAATTTTTTTTTTTTATTTTATTTTCAATGTTGTTGAAATGTTGTGGTCTGTGAAAAGCTTCGCTACCACCGTAGCTTAAGCGGATATCTAACGTTAGCTAACGTTAACTGTAAACTGTAGGGAACGTTAGCTTCACATTTGCTTGTCTTCCGTGTTAAACTTCTTTCTCCCAAGACAACTTTCGTTTGTCAAAATCGACGTATTCGTTCTCTTTAGTTTGAATTTGGGTCAATTCAACCCAGATAACGTTAGTTGACTTAGCGTTAACGCTACTCGTGTCGACAATAACGTGAAACTGTTGGTCTCACGTTGGCTTGTCGCACCAGTTTGTTTATAATGGTGGTATTATCAGCATTGCATACACAATAAACTGGACTGGGGGCTAACGTTAGTTGCCTTGTATATTGGCAGCATGACGAAAATATTGTGGCACATTGTTTCTTTAGACTATTAATCGACAAATAACGTCACTCCAGCAATTCAAGCAGCGACTAACGTTAGGCAATTTGTTTTCTCCTGTTAGGAGTTACGTCTTTTAAGGGCGTTATCACAGTCCCTTTTTGAAACGAACCAAACTCTAGTGGACCAACTTTTTTGTCCACACTGTAGTTCCTCTGGAGATTAACTGCTTTGGATTATGGGCAGTGGCACATTTTTGGAAATCCTGGCTGGGCCATAGATACATTGATACAACAAAATTTGTTGATGCAATCCGAACATACCATAGATGTAAATGATATTAAACCATACTGGTACAACCAATAAACTGCACGAGTGAGAGAGAGAGAGGAGACGCTGCCATTGCTGTAACCTGTGGACTACCAATACCAAAGTGATGACAAAATTGGACCCGAGGAAGCATCAGAATTATCCGATTCACCAAGTGTGTTGTAATGTGTCTGTACTAGCAAGAAAGACGTGTATCAGGGCTAAATGTATCTCTTCTTTCAGGGGGAAGCTTGGTCGTTACCCGCCATGGCCAGGGAAGGTAAGGAGTGCAAATGTGCCAATTGCTGGTTTGAGGCAAAATAGATTCAAGCATTTGCATGGCAAATGTAATGCTGCTGTTGGACTACTCCTTTTTCTTATTTACATTTCAGGTAGTAAGCCCTCCCAAGGACTTGAAAAAGCCCAGGGGCAAAAAATGCCACTTTGTGAAATTCTTTGGAACTGAAGACCAGTAAGTATGCATAATGAAAGGTACCTGTTCTGACTGACTGTCCTTGCATTTCCTTCTCCATCGAATGTGTAAGAGCTGTGTTTGTGTGTACCTGTCCAGCGCCTGGATCAAAGTAGAACAGCTGAAGCCCTACCATGCCCACAAAGAGGAGATGATTAAGATAAACAAAGGAAAACGCTTCCAACAGGCAGTCGATGCCGTGGAAGACTTCCTAAAGAAAGCGAAGGGTAAAGAACAGGTGAGAGCTTCTATAACACACAATCCAGCATTTGAGATGTACCTAGCACTTCTAGATGGTTTTTATTTTCCCCTCGTCCAAAAAACCGAATTCCCTTGCATTTTGTATTATTTTTTTGTTATTATAGAGATGTGTCGATAGTGTTTCTGGTATTTCAAAGTGTTCGACATATACCGATTACGTTATTTGCCCAGCGCCCCCCACCGACCTTTTTAATTTATTTTCATGTCTAATTTTGTAAAATACTAAGCCTGTTATTGGTAGGTAGTCTGACCATGGACGCTCTAATTATGAACTGAAAATGTCTGCTCCGTACAGCAGCAGAGTCGCAGCACAGAGTAGCAGGAGTCATGCAGTAACAAGATGATGCCAGAGGATTTTGTGTCAAAGCAAAAGCCTATTTTTATTTTGCCTATTTGCTAAAAGGGAACCTGATAACGTTAATGAGGCGACCTGTGAACTCGGGCGGCCGCCTCGCAGCCAGAACGTGGGGCAGCTGCACCACAGACCAACCGGCTCCGTAGCGGAAGCTCGTCTGGAAAGCCAGATATAAAAGTCAGCACACAATATCTTTTCTTGTAAAATGTCCAGTTACGCTGGTGTTAACACAAGTTTATTAACCAGCGGGGGGGGAAAAAAAAAAATTCTCCTTGTGTTGATATGATTTATAAAAAAATTTTCCCTAGTCAAATTTACACATGTGCCGCCTGATTTTACAGCACGCACACAGCAGCATAGACGGCAACGTCGCACACGCGCGCACAACATGCACGTCGTGCACGCATGATGTTCGCACACATTGTGTCGCACACATTGTGTCATTGGTGTGTATAATCTTCATTGAGTCAAGAAGACGTACATTTGTAACACATCCAAGTCCAAAATAAGCTATGGAACAACGTACTTAACTGGCTACTGTCGCAGCCACACACAGTGTTCCCAGCATGGTGACTTTCTAGCTTTTAGTGACTTAATTTCTAAAAAAACAGACCAATCAAGGAAAAGGGGAGAAAAAAATATGCATGCTGCTCAGAGTAATCCCAATGCCCGGGTCACTCTGTCAGTAGGTGTTGGGCTGGCAGGACTCCTTCCTGAAATGCTCCTGGGTGTCGCGTTTTAGTCTCAGCAAATGTTTATTCAGGTGGACACATGGTCTCTGTTGAGGCCATCTGCCCGCCAGTATGAGTGCATTCAACCTCTTTTGGTAATCCGGTCTCCCTTTTGCTCGGTGGACATGTAAATTGCTTATTTCAGACCCATCTTACATTTAAGACCGCTGAGAAAATGTGTTGACATGCAAAAAAAAAAAAAAAAAAGTAGCACAAAATGCTAATGTTGTGTTTTTAACAGAACTTAGATGGCAAAGGAGACTCAAAAGGAAAGAAGACACCCAATAAGCCGCTGAAAATACTGGAGGAGGATGACGAGGATCTCAGTGCCCTGAAGGACCCCTCCGAGAAGGTCAGTAGGACTCTGACAAGTTAAAACATTGTCCTGTCAAGCGTTAGTTAAATTGTTTTACTGAAAATTTAAGCTATTTAGAAAAGACAAAACACAGCAAACTGGGGACCAGATAAAGTGAAGCGAGAGATGGAGGCTTTTCAAACGATTAATTAGTTATGAACCCCCTCCTTCCCTTCTTTGTGCATTGAGCCATGCACATATCTTTTCATTGTCTGTAGGGAATGTCAACTTGACAATGAGATCTTTAATTCAGTTCACCTTCAAAAACCAGGCGTTGGCTTTCCCGGCTAAAGCAATCTGATGAAATTGTCCGCATTAAACCTGTACTTTACAATTTATATTTCTGTTTACAAAATGGTGTCGTCTGGCGACTTTTGTGCGCAGAAAATCGAGTGAAGATAATGGGGGGGGTGTGTGTCTCATGTGGACGTGCTTGCAGTGTTGTTGTCATTACTTTGAATTCCTCATGGGGGAGACAGAAACAACGCACTATAGTTTTAAGTGTTGCGGTGTCATAATGGCAATAACAGGTCAAACTTTCACTTGCTGAATCTAATATTCAAAGTGAAGGCTGGGGCTTACGCTATGGATAATGGCAAGTAAGTGTTTAGCCACATCTAACCCAGGTACCAGTGAACTATTGTGATTTTAATGCTAAGTGAGTGGGGTCCCTGCAGGAATTCAACGTAACGTGTAGCCATTATCTCAGGTTCTGCTTTTGTATCCACTGTTCTCCGTTCGCTTTGAAGGCAAGTTGGAAAAAGTAATCTTGGGCACTGCTCAGATGGGGATACTAAATCCAAGTTCTAGGTGCTGTCAGGGGTTGCCCGCAGCGCTTGTGTGATTGTGATGGTGGTCAAGCCAGTTAAGCCTGGTTCAGACGGCAGGATAATTAGGCCGATTTTAGCCCCGATTCACCCCTCCCGACAATCTTAAGGATGTTCCGATTATCATAAAATAATCTGATCAGATATTCCTGCCGTGTGTGGTGTGTTAAGACTGCTCTCGTCTGCTCGGAAGGACGTCTGGACCGCTCCGATCTCAAATCGGGGATATCCAACATGTTGGATTTATTTGGCCCGATTTCCCCTCGTGTGTGGTGTCCCCCGGGGACAAACGAGCACGCAGCCTGTGGACTGTGGCATACAATAAAGTCGATGTGCATAACTACATCCACAACTGCAGTCCACCAGAGTACATGGAAACGAATATATGAACGTGTATTTCAATGGTAATTATTCTGTGTAGTACGTAACGACATTTCTATGAGAAAAAACAACAACTCACCTCCATATCATGATGTAGCTGAGTATAGTCCATGCTTGCGTTGTCTCAAACAAACTAGAAACTATCGCCACTGCATCCGCCATGATTGTTTACTCTGAAGTCGCGTTTGATCTCGAGGGATTTTGCGAGATTTCCCGTCTGACCTGGGAATGCTCGGCGGTCAAATCGGTTCGTGTGTGATGTGTTGATTTTGCCGTGTGCTGCGCACCACACACTGTACGGCCAAAACTGTTAGACCCGTGATTTTTTTATCGCCGTGTGTGGGGTCTCTCAGGATTGGAAAATCGGCCGACAATTTTAAAATCGTCCCGTGTGAACCAGGCTTTAGAAGTCGCATCACAAAAAGCTCTTTAGCTCTGTTAGCTCTTGACAGCAGACTGTTGTAAGTCCCGCTGTTGGTATCCTCTACAGTGAAATACAGTCACACCTTTACACCGTTTAGCTGTCAGCGTTTTAACCGTGTTTAATCCAGTTACTACCGTAGCTAACGGTAGGGTAACGTTACCCGCTGTGTAAACGTGTTATTAGTGTTTACCAGCGTGACGTGCAGCGATGCTTCTGTTGCCTCTAACGTGGGTTTCGGAGCATCAGAGAGCAGCGCAGACATTTAATTGGCACCACAATGAGGCACCGAAATCCGCGGTGCTATTTCGTCCGGTAGAGAACATGTGACGTTAACGCAAACCGAATCTTTTCACGGCAAGCGTGCGCGTGGAAAGCGGTCGCACAACAGCTGAACAAACTTTACAGAGACAACCAAATAAGATATTGACTTCTTTGGAATAAGATTTTCCAGTTTTGTAAGTTTTGATTTGTTTTATATATTAAAAAATAAATATTGAACAGGTGGTTGCCAAAGGGGGCAACCAGAGACCACAAAACGGTTGCCAATTGACTCAATCTGGTTGCCAAGGGCAACCATTCGTGTCGAGCCCTGCCATGTGTGCAACGTGTGTATGTGAGATAGTCTGGCGAGGATTGTTACGGAGAGGTGTGCTGCAGACACAGTGAAGCGCATGCTTTCCCATGGGTAGTGAAGCTACAGTAGTCGGTGTTTTGGGTTCAGAAGTACCCGTTTAATAAAACGTAATTGAATTTAAAGCTAATTGAGTTAGCCTGAAGAAACCAGGGGTCTCCCGGCTACAGTTCAGAGCTGCAAAGCTGGAAACGTAACCCTAATCTACAAGAGAAGTCTGTGTCTGGTATAACATCATTTTCTCCAATTTTAAGGGTTCTTGCTAGTGCGTGGCATGCAGGCTCTGCATGCATAGCGAAACCACCAATCGCAGTCAATTTATCAAGCAACTAAAGCCGGCCCGACTACAGTTAGTCGTCCACCCCGACCTGAAAATGAGCGAGGAACAGGAGGGGAGCAACATCTGGGAGCCCCTGTATTTTAGGGGAAGCAACATGCATGCTTCATTGACTTTAGCCTGGATTGATAGTATTATATGAATACAGTGGTGTTATGTTAGTCAACCAGTGTTGGTTAGGTTAACTACCTAATTTCCCCCTTCCAAAATCACCTCAGAAGAGTAGTATGTCCCTGGTCCCCTCTAGGGGTTCGCATCACTGTCACCTTTTTCACCCCCCGATGAGTTTGCAGTCCTGGTATATTCAATGTCTGGTTTCACATAACCCAGCTGTCATTAAATTCGTTAATTTAACTTCACTCCATAAACCTCCGTTTCCACCTCCATATTCTGACCCCTTCCAGTAGGACGTGGCGAGCAGTGGAGGCTGTTCATCGGTTACAATAAACCTATCTCTCTTACCTCTAGTGGTATCTATACGTGCAGATCAGTTTGGCTGTATATGTCCAGGTTTTGAGATACCTCTCCGTCTGAGATCTCACTCTCTATCCAAATACAGTGGATGGTGAAGGAAATTTGATGTGGTCCTCAACACAGTCTGTCCATACAGTATATGACTGAAAAAAATCCCCCACTACGACAGACCTGGACCTCTATAAATTCTTTATTTTTTTTAATGTAGAAGGTCAATATGTGTCTCTCTCCTCCTCAAGGACTTAACTGACTCAGACCCCGAGCCGTCCACTATTGAGAGGCTGGGGGCGGGACCTGGCTCAGGATTCAAGTGGGAAAGCAGTGTAGGTGAACCCTCCCCCCTTTTTTCCAAAAAGCCTGCCTTGCTGTTCTTCTACCTGACTTTAAGCTTTGGCTTTATTCACCAGCAACTGCAGACCTTTCCCTTCTGACCTGTTTCTTACACAAACCCATACACACACACGCGCGCAAAAGGACACAGTATTTTTGTAAGTATGGTGTCCGTTAGTAGAGAGCTCTCACCACTAGCTGCTGCCACCCTCAGACTTTTTCATGGTCTGCTGATTTATAAACCGAATCGGCCCATTTCCTGGTTTCAGGTGTCCTCCTCTGCATTTCCTCTACAATACTGCAACATATTGAATCAAACATTTGCCTGTTGGAAATGTCATAATCTTTTGTGTTTTTTTTTGGTTTCAGGCCAAATCAGTGTAGGACTGTAATGTAACGGATAGAGGGACTTATCGTTAACTGTCACTAGTTTAGGCCAGTCATCCAATACACCTGTTTTTACCTGGCTTTAAAATGCGTCCAGAGTGATCGGATCACAAGTGGACAGCTCTAAGTACGTTAGTTGACACCTGGCGTCAGAATGTGTCTTCCCCACTCTACATGTATGTGCCAATAAACGGTACATTATTCCCATTTGCACATAGGCTAGTTGAGTGTATGTGTGTCCGTCTTGCATAAATCCTACATTAGAAACGTGCAATGACTAATGAAAAAGTGCTGCCTACAGCTTGTCTGTGTGCAGAGGGATGTAACTTTTCTCTGCGTGACCGCTTTGCGTTTCTAACATGTCTCCTACATTTTCTGAACCTAAAAATAAATATGTCTAACGGGGCCTGTGCAGGAGAAAGAGAGACCTTTTCAATGGTCTCCGTATGTTCAGCTCTCACTGCGTTTGTAGCGTCTAACTGAATCTCTGTGGTTTCTATATCTGCTTTATTTACGTTTTCATGTTCGCTTCTAGGAGTCGCGTTAGCTGCTTCATAATCAAAGCTTTCAAACAACAGAATAACCGGGGACTGTTATTGTGAAGAATTTATAGGAAAGTAAGCTAAAAATGAAGTTATTGTATACCTGCGGCCCCCGGAGACCTCCGTGCTGCTGACAGCGGGGCACAGAGCTCCAGACAACCGCAGATTTAAGAGCCGGCAGCACCGGAACCAAAACGCCAACACATCACCGACTGTATGATGATAACATCCAAAACGCACGACTCTCTCTAAGTGGTTTATGTAACGTGAGAAATACCCTGCTGTAAGAACGTGGTCCTGTGCAGACGGGACCACGTCCGAATGTGGATTTAGTGATCGGATCTCAGTGGGTCCTGGGTGCGTTCGCACCTGTACTCGGAGCAGACCGCGGCCCCGGCTCACTCGGGGTGGATTTAAAAACCTGGTGGAAACAGGGGTTTTTGTGTCCGGTTGTAAAACTGTTATCGGCACACCTCTAGTTCTTTTGAATAGCAAACTATTCCTTTTGTTCCGTGTTGTGGCGAGTATTCTAAAAGTCAAACAATGTGGCTAACATGCTGTCGTGTTGTTCAACATCAATGGTTTGTGCAGCAGTTGAACATATGCAGGGTTCTCACTGGTTATAGAGTTTCTGCTGTATTGTGGAGTTTTAAGAGAATTAACCAAATTTCTCTGGGAAACTCGGAACATTCAGGAATTTTGATTAGGCTTTCATCGTTAACACTCCAGGGCAAAATCCGACTTTTTAGGCCGTGGATTGAATCCCTCCCAAATTTCTTACCAGCATTCATGGCAGTATGTACAAGGACCGTGAGGAGCCCTGTGTCAGCATGGTGTGTTGTAGACTAGATGGTTTCTGCACTCTATATTCTGCCTTAACAATGAACTCTTCTTCTGTTGCAGCCTGTGAAAGACGACCCACATTTCCATCACTTCTTACTCAGCCAGTCTGAGAAGGTAAGGGGAAGCCTGCTCTTTTTTTTTTTTTTTTTTCCTCCTCCGGTGTAGTTATAGTTTTGGGTTTCAAATTGTCTGATCTTGTTTGAAGCCCAATCTGAGACTCAAAGTATTGTGTTCTCCTCTGAATGTGTCAGCTTGGCTTTGATTTGATCAATAGTGCTAAAAGGTTTTCACCCCTCTCTGGACACACCCAAGCTTTGAGTTTCCCAGCAGCAGTGTTTCCCTTTTTGTGTTCCAAAATCGTAATTTTGACCAAATGGATTTTAATTTTCACCGTACATGCATATCTGTTCCAATGTGGATTTCATTAACAACTAGTTATCGGTATCGGCCTTGAAAAAAACGTATCAGTAGATCCCTGGTAGTAGGCCTGCACGATAAGTCGTTATAAAATCACGATCTCGAGTCTCCACTGTTCGCGATTTAATTTTTAAATGACTTTGTTTTCTTTTTCTTTTTTTTCCTCCAATTAATTTATTGAAAGCATTTGACATTTACATGTTTTAATTATGTATGCCTGTATCAGGGCCATATTTAGTTCAATGTGTTATATGTCACTAGTTTTGGTAGCCTACTGTACTTAAATGGCCAGTATGTACTTTATTTTCTTTATTCATTGAAGCCTCTGTGTTTACAGGCTTGTGGTGATGTGCAATGTGCTACAGGTGCCAAAAAAATCGGTTTGGTACTGCCATTTTGTTTTGTCATGGTTCATGTGTGCAATAAACATTACGCTTTGTGAGAAAAAAAATAGTGGCAGAGAATCATGATATCAATCCTGAGCTAAAAAATCGTGACTCATATTTTTTCCCCGAATCGTGCAGGCCTATCGGGTAGAGAATATATTGGTCACCTCTGTCTGTTTCCTCCCTGTCCACAGCCAGCCTCATCAATGGAACCCATTAGCAAGCGCCTGAAGATCATTGAAGAGGTAAACTAACTAGTGAATTTTAGTAAGACTGACAAGTCAAAAATGTTCTGAGTTTACTTTTAATATAAATTCTAACTTCTACAGTTTGATTTATTTATTTTTAACCGTAGTGTTTTCCATAACAAAATGTCCTGAATATGTTTGGTTTACTTATGCATAGCAAAGCTAGGTAAGGTTGCATTCCCTTCAGTATGAAACCGACAATGTTGGTTTTTGGGTTGTGCAGGACACGGGGTCGACCTCTATCCAAGCAGCCGACAGCACAGCCATCAATGGCAGCATCACACCCACAGATAAAAGGTATGTACACATCCTCACCACAACATTGTCAGCGTCCCTTATTACGTTTAACCTAGGATAACTATTATTGATTTTATTACAATAACAAGCAATGGGTTTCGAATATGGATGCTAATTTGGCTTGCTCGTGTTTTGTTCTTTTTGGACTTTGCCCTTCAGGATAGGGTTCCTGGGTCTGGGGCTGATGGGTAGCGGTATAGTTTCCAACCTGTTGAAAATGGGTCACGTTGTCACAGTGTGGAACCGCACAGCAGAAAAGGTACTGTAATGAAACAGAGTCACTGTCACACAGGCAACTGCAGCCTCCACTTTAAGATCCTTACTGATGTTGTGTCTCATTAACGCCAGGCACCTGTTGCTGTGTTTGACTGGTGATGATATATTTCATTTAAAACTTCTGATCATCTGCTGCTGCTGTTGCTGCTCAGATTTGACCACCTGCATGTTATAAATAGCATGGTGTCTAACACCTCACACTAGGACTGGGCGGTATGGCCCAACATTTAAATCATGGTATAATTTGAAGCATGGGAATGGTATATAAGTTTTTCACAAGATTTCAATAAATACTTCTAAAGGGGTAGACCACTGGTATGGCAACTGCATGACAACTATTACTGTACTCTTAATAGTGATGCTAAGAAATATTTCATATATATTTGATCATATTTTATGTGGGAACTGATTAAAAAAATTCACATCAGCTCCGTTTTAGATTTAAGGGTTTCCAAGAAATGAGGCATTGCTCAATTCTGCAATAAATATGTCACCAATCTGCATTACATCAACTGAGGTTGGCAACCCTGATGTGAATCATTATCCTGTGTTGGCATGCTGCTGATAATTCAGAAAGTGACTTGTGCCTCTGTGTTCCAGTGTGACCTTTTCATCCAGGAGGGGGCCAGGTTAGGCCGGACTCCTGCAGAGGTGGCTTCCACGTGTGATATCACTTTCTCTTGTGTCTCTGACCCAAAGGCTGCCAGGGATGTGAGTGCCATCTCAACTACAGTAAATGGCTTCCTGTGGAAGTGTGACATCACTAGCTTATGGGTCTGTGTGTTTGTTGCTCTCCAGTTGGTGTTGGGACCCAGTGGAGTGCTGCAGGGCATCAGGCCAGGCAAATGCTACATAGAGATGTCCACTGTAGACCCAGAGACCATCACAGAACTCTCACAGGTATACACAAACATAGCACACCCACACACCAAAGTAGCCACAGTTCTTAATTTTTCCCTAGGTTTGTGAAAGACTTGGGTGCACATATTTAGGGTGGGGTTTAGGAGTCCTCCCTCAAGAAAATGTTACCAACCTGTTCCCTTTTTCAATACTTTTTTTTTTTTTTTTTTTTTTTTTTCACAATTTCACATTATTATTATTATTATTATTATTATTATTATAATTACCACATCTGTGTCTAAAACGTTGTTAAAGCTAGAGCAGATGAATACATGAATAAATAATAAAACTGCTGGGACCAGCTACAATAATTAGATCTGAGAAAAGTCGTTTAGTTAGTTTTGATTCTTTCATTTTCTATTAATTCTGCTTGGGTGCTGCACCTAAGCCTTATAATGCCAGGGATTACCCTGCACTATCCCAACCCCTCAGCATGATTGTTGCTATTCTTCTCCATCTGAAATACAAACTGTTGGGAGTTAGTATTGGATTAGTGTTAGTATTGCTGTGTTAAATGATTGCATGTTTGAACGTCAGGTGATCACATCGCGGGGCGGGCGTTTCCTGGAGGCTCCGGTGGCGGGAAGCCAGCAGCTCTCCAACGATGGCATGCTGGTCATCCTGGCTGCTGGCGACAGAACGGTCTACGAGGACTGCAGCAGCTGCTTCCAGGCCATGGGCAAGACCTCCTTCTTCCTGGGTACGTACGGGTGTACTGAGAGTCAGCTCACCATTCAGTGTGACACACCTTTCTGGGTCCACTGTTTGATACGTGAACATAAACAACGTCTTGGCTATTTCTTGGCTCTGCAGTTGCCAGGCAACCAGCGGAGACTCCAGGAAGTTACTGCTAAGAAAAAGCCTGGTACATAACCTTCTGTAAAACTGTGATTAAACAAATGAGATAACATTTAGAGGTGCTGGTAGGTAAAGTGTGTTCACATGGACAGTGCCAGGCTCAAGCGCAATTTATGCTTCTGCGTTAAATCGGCGCTGTGGCTACGTATGTTTGCACATGGAGACAGCTGCCTACGCTGTACCTCCCGAAAAATTTAACTGCACGTCGCGGCGACGCTCTGCGGTCCGGTCCCCCCCCCCCCCCGGTTGAGTCTCCCCTCTGGTTTCTGTCTAGTTTCTGTTTCAGAATGCTTGAGCAGCCAGATGGGGTCAAATGGCCACATTATGTTTACATTCATGGGAGGAGCTTTAACTGCAAGTTCTCTAATCCGTAGTCTCGCTTTGCCAGACCCTCCTCCAAAGCGTGCTGGAGGAGAGTCTGGCTACTCCACATAGCATTCGGAGATTGGCGGAAAATGTGCTCTGGTTTATTTCTTTAAACCAATCACAATCGTCTTGGGCGGTGCTAAGCGCCGGACGGAGCCACGGTGCCTCTGCAAAATGGCCTCGGGAAGGAACTTGTTTTGGTGGAGCATGTGTACGTTCAAAAGTAGAGAAAGTAGTAGAAAACTCCGATTGGACAGATAGTTTAGCTAGCTGTCTGGATTTACCCTGCAGAGATCTGAGGAGCAGTTAACCATAGTCCTTCAGAAATCCACCGGAGTTTAGAAAGCCAACACAAAGGAAGCCCAAGGCAACGGATATCAGGCCTAAATGAGTGAAATCCGGTCTATTTTCCAGCAGCAACGGAGCAATCTTGGAAGTGGAACGTCAAGGATATAGACTATCTAATTTGTGGCTACCCAACATGATAAATAGCTGATTTCAGTCCAACAGAAATTTAGTCACAGACACACTGAGGATGATTGTCATTTCAGTGTGGACACTGTTTTATATTTCCACTTTTATAGATGTTTACAAATGTGTGTTTGTGTGTGTGTCTGTGTGTTTTCAGGTGAAGCGGGTAATGCAGCGAGGATGATGCTGATCCTCAACATGGTGCAGGGCAGCTTCATGGCCACCATTGCAGAGGGGCTAACCCTGGCCCAGGCCACCGGCCAATCACAGCAGACCTTCCTGGACATCCTGTGCCAGGGCCAGATGGCAAGCACCTTTGTGGACCAGAAATGCCAAAGTAAGTCCACCCAAAGGAAGTTTGAAGTCGTTTTGTTTACCGACTCACCTGAACCTTGCTTACTGGTTGTCTTTTGTCAACTGTATTTATTAGTTCACTTTCTTTCACTCTAACATGGTAAGGTTTTGGGGTTGTGGCTATAGAAAAGTGGTAACATTAACACTAACAATTTAAAGCAAAGATATGTTTGAATGTACAGTAGGCTAATAAAAACCTTCCCTCCTCCTGCATCCAGATATTTTACAGGGCAACTTTAAGCCAGACTACTATTTGAAACATATTCAGAAGGACCTGAGGCTAGCCATCTCCATGGGCGACATGGCCAACCATCCAACCCCAATGGCTGCTGCTGCCAATGAGGTACAATTTAGAAATGGTGTTACTCTCTACTGAAAAGGGTTTACACTAATAAATGCTAACTTTTTGACCAGAAAACTCATCTAGGTACATTCCACATGTTTCCGAAGAAATGCAATGAATTCATTAGTCTACATGATGGCTTCAGAGATTAAGTTAAGCAAAATGAAGCACTGGGCGAAAGCTACGCAGTCATGGAGGATGCAGGACTTCACCATATGAATAAAGTAATGTTACCTGAGCCACTTTAATATCCGCCAACATCTCAGCAACACAGAACATCCCAACAGTATTTTTCTTGCAGAGGAACATGGAAATGGAATGAACGGAGCAGTGTTGTTTTGAAAACGGTGTGTGTTTTGTTCATATGTGATGTTCCATATGCCTTTCCACTGCCTTTCACAAATGCTTCACTTTAATTTCAAGTGTAAAAAGTAATATTTCCATTCCGAACTGACCTAATAGGCTACTGTATTTTAAAAAGAAGTTTAATGCTGGTTAAGCTTATATAATTTTATTTTTTTTAAATAATGCTGCATGACGACTGAGAAGTTGTCGATGTTCACATTTTTTGGCTAAGTCCTGGATCTTCACATTCCTACCTACAGCACCTTTTAATATCCTTTGTAACAATACATGAATAAATGCTAACCCACCAATAGGAGTGAGGCATGTGCAGTCCAACTGAAACTCTTTTATTTTGCTGTTCCTTCGCAGGTTTACAAGAGGGCTAAGGCACTGGACCAGTCAGACAATGACATATCTGCCGTCTACAGAGCCTACATTCATTAGAGCGAGGTGTGAGCTTTCCTCTGGACCACACAGTCTTTCATCCCTTCTAGTTTTTCCCCCTTGTCATGTAATGAGTTTTATTTTTAAATTCTCCTTTTTTTTAAATTTCATTTTTGCCACGGCGCCAGCCATGTTCGCTGCCCACAAGTCATGGGGTTGTGATTCCTTTTGTTAGCGGCAACCTTTTAAGCATTGCACTGACTACTGGGGGAATATATGCTGTAAAGAGTGTTCCGAAATGAGGTTGTACTACTGCAGTTTGCTGTAGGGGCAGTTTGTCTGGTTTCTGGAGTATGGTGGAAGTAAAGCAGGCCAAGGATGGGGGGGGGGGGGCTCCAGTGCAGCTGTGAAGAGCAGGGTGTCCCGCTCAAGCCAGAGAAAACGCTGTCAGGTTTTGTGGATGCATAAACCCTAAAGAAGAATTTGTTTTGTTTTGTTTTGCAAATGATGAGTATATTTAATTGAGTGTGATCTTTGCTTTTCTTTTAAATGTCCAGAATTCCATGAGAGAAAACACCAAGAACATGCCACTGCATTGCCTTAATATTGTAACCCCTCAAGTCTTTTCAATAATAGTATTTATTTATGTTTCTTTCTAGGTCTTCTTGGTGCAGGTTGGCCATGGCTTGTTTCTGTATTTGAGATGATTTATGCTTTTACGTTGGTGTTTCTTCAACAGGTTAATGACAGAGCAACAGATGTGTTGAGGCCTTAAAATGCAGTAATAATTGATATTTCTCATCAAGACTTGAGATTTCCACATGTGAAAACCCTTCATTCTTGTGTTTGGAAGAGCTCTCATTTAAACAGGTTTTTTTGTTTGTTTTTTAATATATTACTCTGAAAATAGATGAATCCACTTTTTGAGTTGCATTTTAACTGATGTCATAATTAAGCCCCCACGTCAATCGTGTTTTTATCTGGTAGTTGGAGGTAAAAGTTGTGGCTGGGTGTTGAAGGCCAATTTTAGACCATCATGGGACACAAGTACACGATTAAAAACAACCAAGCTAATGAAAGCGTTTGAAGTGGGTCAGTGGTTGGAGAGTTTCTTTACTTGTGGAAGACTGAAACGTAAAGCCGTAGAATACATACATCCTCTTCAGCTCCACAGTCGGTAGCTGATTTTAGTTGGAATGCAATTATTGATAAACTTTTACATCAGTATAAAACACACACACAGAGTGCGTGGCACTATCTTTGTGGGGACCCGTCATTGACATAATACATTCCCTAGCCCCTTACCCTAACCTTAACATCACAACTAAATGCCTAACCATAACCCTTAACCATAACCTAATTCTATCCCTAATCCAGACTGATCTCATAAAGTGGCGTAAGTATGACACGCCAATTCATATGCCGTTTTTGCGTGTTATCAAGACACATAATCGCTTTTTAGCGTGTTTATCAATGCCATTCGGCCGCCATTGACTCAGGTTACGTGTGAATTTTCCCCATAGCGAGTAGTATGAAATGATGCAAGTCCACAGAGAGAGGCTGGTTGGGGTGGTGGATGGTGGATGGTTAAAACACAGGACTTTCACCCAGGAGAGCCGGGATCGCGTCCCGCGTGTGGCTTTTTTCTTTTTTAAAGCCATCCCCAATGTTTCTTTCGTAAACCCCAATCGTTTTGTTTTCGTAAGCGTGTGACGTTGGTCACAGTCGTGTTTTTGTAGTTTTTTTTTTTTTGGTGTTACTAAAGCCTTTCCCAATGTTCTTTTCCTAAACCCAACCTTTTTTTTTTTGACGTTGTTCTCGCAATAGTACGGCACGTTCTCACGAGAAGACGCCACGCCTGTCCAGACCCCACAAGTATATTGTATTCCCGGTTTTTGGACCCCACAAATATAGTTGAACACACACTGACTTCAGCTAACCGGTTTGGGTAAATATGGAAATGTACAATCAATGTTAACATGGACTCAGTTTCATTATTTATTTCTTATGTCAACCTCAAACTGATTTCAGGTTTAATAAGTTCCCCCAACTTATTAACATGACATGACGGGGCAATTTTGACTACGTAGTAGAGGTCTTCACTCTGTTCTTAGTAAACCAAGCTAGTTCAGGTAATTTGGTACCTGACCCATAAATTGGCCATCTCAACTGCTATAAGCTCACGACAGTCATTCTGCGTGTCGGCTGATAATGAACAAGGAATGTCGGCACACCAATCAGATGCCAAAGACATGTTTGAGGGCTTTAGAAATGGTGTCTCCATTACATAGTTCTGTCCGTCAGAGAGCACTAAACAGTTTGTTTGTTTTACTCTGTAAAATGTCCCGCTCGATACATATATTGAGCACAATGCTATAGTGAACAAATGTAAAGAATTGTTATAAAAAAAAAAAAGGTTTTTAACTTTCAAATGTTTGTTAGCTGCCTCATAAACATATCGGGTCGGGCTCTACAAATGGGTCTAATCAGGTCGGACAGGGTCCGGTTCTGTTACTGCAGGTGTCTGTGTGTCAACAGGTCTAAGTGGAGGTCCGAGTGGATCCAAGCACACTCTTATCAGTTCTATCCTAATGGGAGTGAACTGTGAAGTGCAGGAGGAGTGGCATGTCTTAACGCTCTTTTTCCAGCGTCTTTGCGGGTTTATTCTGGAACCGCCACGTTCTGGATCAGGTCTAATTAGCATTGCGTCCATACCAACTTTGGATTTGGTCCAGAAAGTGCGGACATGTGAAGACCTCTACTACGCCCTGTAGTGTTACACACACACACAGATGCAAATGACAATATGCAACAGAAACGTGGCACGGTGGTGTATAGTCAACCAGGAGTGTTGAAGAGACCATTTTCACGGCAGACATGTTGAAATGTCCTAGTAGGAAAAGCACAGTACAGTATTCAAACCCATTACTGATGGCTGCATTCCACTTAGGAGAGGCCCTGGTATTGGGCATGCTGACTCACTGAAATAGCTTCCTGGGACACTTGATGGAATGGAGCCATCGTTAAGGTTATCAATTTCAGCTGGGCTTTTCCTACTATGACAAGTCAACATGTCTGCTGTGAAAAAGGTCCATACCTGAAACCGCTGAGTTCATGTAGCTGATAGAGGAATAGATGGCTTTACTCTGTTAGTGGTAGTCTCGCATTGCCAGACCTTCCTCCACAGTGCTGCGGAGGAAGGTCGGGCTAGTCCACACAGCATTCTGGGATGGGAGGAAAAACGTGCTCTGCTTTATTGACATTTCTTTAAACCAATCACAATCGTCTTGGGCGGTTCTAAGCGCCGGACGGAAGCCTCGGGAAGATCTTGTTTTGGTGGAACATGTGTACGCTCAAAGGTTTTTTTTTTTAGTCGTGCAACGGAAAACTCCGATTGGACAGATAGTCTAGCTAGCTGTCTGGATTTACCCTGCAGAGATCTGAGGAACAGTTAACCAGAGTCCTCAGAAATCCACCGGAGGTTAGGACGCCAACACAAATAAAGAGGAAGGAGGACGGACATCCGGCCGAAAATGAGGGACTGGAACGTCGTGGATATAGACTAATCTGTTGGTGACTGTTAGAGCGCTCTTCTTTCCACCACTCAATAGTGATGCAACACAATGTGTGAAGTCATAGCTTAGGCGTCTGTTAGCATATTCGGAGAGTAAGTATTGGGTTGTATGCCTTGTTCATTTTCTGTCCAATTTGACCGATTTTTTTATTTATTTATTTTTTTCTACAACTCCATAATTTCAAGAAGGATGTGGGTATTATTTTGGCCTCTTATCACAAATGGTGTCAGCAAATAAGTGCAGAGATGGGTAAATCAAGATGGCAAATATGACAGCAAATCCATATATATGAGATCATCATATGAGAGCCCATTGGTAGTCGGCCCCATGTGGGATGTGACTGAGTGATTGGCATGCTGTAGCAGCAGACCCTGCTGTTCTTCCACTATAACCCATACAGTATGACACGAAGACAAAGAAAGCAGGGGAGTGGGCACCATCAGAAAATTGTATTTGCTTCATTGCAGGAAAAAAAGTCCATTGTATTTAGTTTAAAGTCCTTTTTTTTATCAGTTTCAACTGTATCTAAATGAGTTTCTCAAACACAACACATTTGTTTAATAGAATCCAACATCCTACTTTTCTGTTTGCCAAACAGATGATATAGGTGGATTTTGGTGGCCCCTTACACACTGTTGAAAAGAACAATTTTAGAAGACGGATGCAAATAGCCAAATAGGTTGCATAGGGTTTCTTTTATATCTACAATAGCCGGGATTAATGAAAACAACGAGCGACTGTCTAACACCTTTGTCTCTTAATACTGTAGGTTGTTGAGTTCAAGTGTAAATGGTTTATTATGTGGTTTATATAATCTGGCTTATCGCATCCCGTTTAAAGGAAGGAGGGTGGAACTTTGGCTTTGGGGGATATTTATGATTTTGTGTACATGTGGAAGTATTGAAGACTTTTTGTGCTGTTTAATAAATCCTCTACTGATTATTGACATGCATGCATGTTTTATTACTGATCCAGTGTTGGCAGCTGCATGGCACCTCCGCCACCATTGGTGTGTGTGTGAATAGGAATGAGAGGCAAATTGCTATGTAAATGTAGTCCATTTACCATCTCATTCAGTTAATATTATTTGGACTGTTATTAATTCGCTTAGGTCTCTATTTTACACTTAATACCTCTCAAATCCAACAATTGGTTTCTCGGTGCGTCTCGACATTTCTTTTACTTTCCAACAGGGTTTCCGTGGGGTCTAAAAAAAAGTCTAAAATTTAATCTAAACTTTAGTCCTTAAAAAGTCCTAAATACGCTGAAATAATGTGTTCGAGGTCTTTAAACAGGTCTTACTTTTCCTACGTCCATGTAACGCTACCTCTAATGCTCATTGAATTTTAAATTTTTTATTCTGTGGTGTTGTAGGTCTTTCTTTCGATAGTCCAAATATAATTTTGCTGTATGTTTACATATACAGCAAATTATCACTACTACGCCCAGATTATTATTCCTCCGTGTTACGTTTATTCAATTTGAATACATTGATTTACTTTGCAAGTATACTTCTGGGTCCCTGCATTTCGTTGTACTTTAATGTCGTGACATAGGTCTTAAATTTCATTCACAAAGGTCTTAAAAAGGTCTCAAATTTCACTTGTTGAAACCCTTGTCACTACCTTGTCTGTGTCTCTCGGCTCCATTGGTTCCTATTTCAAATGTCTACATCTTTTAAACAAGTCACAAATACATGAATTCATGTTTTGAGAAACAAAAAAGCTTGGTAATTTCCTCAAACAGCTGGACACTATTTTAACAAATGTTGAAATAGTGCATTTGTTGGGGACTATTTTCAGTCGTGGATGAATCCACATTTGGTGTTCTAGTGAGTATTTGTGGCAGCAGGAGGTGTGTGTGGGATGGAGTCAAAATAAACACGTGTGTGTGTGTGTGTGTGTGTGTGTGTGTGTTTTTTCATGGCAATGGCGTGCAACAGGGTGGATCACTGATGTGTTTTCAACAACGATGGAGCTCTGTGGCCCAGAGGAAGACGCTCTATCAGGCGTTGATACACACAGCAATACTTGGTAGTATTTAGTTATTTTCGTGGGATTTGTTCACAGAAGGAAAAATGTATAGCACCATCTTTGTCCTTTTGAGGCGTCAGCTGGACTATTAATGTGACAGGCCTTGTCGGATTTTGGTCTAGAGGTGTGGACTTTGGAGGATCCAGCCCCCAAAGTGGGACCGAGCCTCTATTTTCCATGAATAAAAGCTTATACTTTTATTTAACCCCAGGGTTACATTTTTTTCACTCTGTTTGTTAGAGCACACTATGCACAGGCCTGCAATCCACAAATGCTCAGGTCCTATACTACATGCACAAATGGAGAGATGTCAGAGTGAGGGGGCGGGGGCTGCGACTGCTGGACAGGTGCCATGGGGTTCAAAGCCTTGCTCAAGAGCAGTACAGGGACCTGAACCAGAGACCCTCGGGTTCCCAACCCCCACTCCCTGCGGACTGAGCAGGTGCCTAGCACAACATTCTGGGCCCTGTAGAAAGGCATTTTCTATGGGGCCCCTCCCCGCATCCACAGCTATTCATATATAATATATAATCGCATCTTTTTGGGCCCTCGTCACATGAGGGCCCTGGGTACTCAGCCCCCCCCCCCCCAAGCTGGCGCCCCTGTGAGCTACTGCTCTACATTTAAAGCTATGCAGACTTTAAATACTGACGCCGGTCACCGTGCTTACCGTCCACTGGCCGGTTTTGATCTGGCCCGCATTTCAATTTAGGTTCACAATAAATTCAGGCCCACCTTCTTTTTGTCGCATTTTCCAAAGTCTTTGGTGCTTTTTTTTTACATTGTTTACGCTTTTTTCAACATACTTGTCTGCTAGCTGGCCGGGGCTTTATGAGGCCCAAATGTAAGTGAGAAGACTACAGTATATGAAACATGCAAAAATACAGTCACAATATTTGGCTTTTTCTCTTAAATAAAAGCATGTCAATATAAACTCATACATGTCTGGCCCTTGATGTGAGTCTCATTTTCCAGTTTGGCCCTCTGGGAAACTGAGTTTGACTGACTTGAGCTTTGAAGTGACATTCCTGCGTTTATACGTGAAGATCAGTTTACTTGGCACGGCACGGGGTATGCTACTTAAGCCTGTTGTATGTCTGCTGTGGCTCTGGAGTATCCAGTATATTTTCTGAAACGGTCCGTTTAAGAAAACATTAGTTATAGTATAGTATATATTAGTTTAGTGAAAACTCTGAGTTAAATAAACGGACCCCTGGCATGACAGTGACAGTGGGAAGGCAATGTTTGTGTGACGCGGGGCGGAAGTCGTATGCCCAAATAAGGACTAGTGGGTGAGGCCAGGTTAATAGTGAACGTGTGACCAGCCTAATGCTGCATTCATGTGGTTCTCGTAAAGAGCAACACACGTACCAATCGGTATGTGGTTTGGTCGGAATTTCCATTACTCTCGCAATACCGGGCCTATCTCACAGGCCTTTCGCCACAGCGCTGCGGAGTAAGAAGTCAGAATGTATAACAAAATGCATCAGTCAGCATACATATATTTCTTTTTCTTAAAATGGCAAGCAGCACGCGACTGATTTTATGCAGAGGAGAAAATTAAACTAAACCATACACAGCTGAAAATATATTACGTGATGCTTATAAGACCTTTATGTTTATACATGCCAGCATGCAGGTCGTGGCTTGATCCAAAGTGTCATTTTTATATCCTGTTTGCTACTGTTTTGGGTCCTTCGTGAGCGCTTGCATTGTTTCCGACAGCACATAAAGGCAACATATATCCTCCGCCAATCAAGTAGGTAACGTTAAGTGAGAGACCTTCATCCCAAGGAGAGGATAGTGTTTTATAAGGTGTTTACAGAGTGTTTCCATTCCTTCTGTGTTCTGCACAACATGCTCAACCCGCAGAGGTCTCTGTCCGAGCTACCCAAGATGTCTGCTGCCAGTCAAGTTGAAAGAGCTGTGTTGGTAAGCTGCGAGTAACGTTAGGCAGGGAAACAACGCATTACTGTTTGGCCGTATGGCTGCTTTTCTGGCTGGTCCGTCGGTTAATACAACATGTGTTGGCATTTACACCAGATATTTTAATAGAATGTAGCTATAACTAGCCTGGGCGTAAGTAGCGTATCTGCTTGTGTAGCTGCTGCTAGCCGAGAGGAACAGTAGCATCCGCGCGCTACAATGCAGGTGCTGTAACCAGGGCTCGCGCTGTCACAGTCATTCTGTGATGATGTTGACAATGGGCCCAGATAAACTAAGCATGTTTAATGGCCTTAACACATTATCTTGACTAACGTTAACTTACCAACTGAACTCAGTTTCTCAGTCAACTCTTCTCGAGATTTACAGTCCCTGTTTGCCCTAAAGGGCCTATTTGCACGTTTTATCGCATTTGCTGCAAATCACACGCAATCTTGTCAATTCAACAATACTCAAAGCAAACCTGCGAACAAATTCCAAGCTAAGTCTCTAAAATCTGGTGTATTTTCTCCCGTAGTGACATTAAGCAATTATGATATGCCTTGGAAAATAGTCATAAGTTGACATGGGTTATAACGTTAATAGTTAAAGGCTTTTAATGATTTCGAAGTTAAGTTTCCCGTTTTAAATGCTCCTGGTGTTAACCAATGGAGTTAACGTGTTCAGTCAAATGCATATATAAGACCTAGCTAATTAAATAAATAATATGGATTCATACAGAAGAAAAATATCTCACCACGGATTGGGAAATACTCTAAACATATTTAACGCCGCTTAAATATTATGAAATGTTATTACAACATACCACTTTTCACAAAAACAGAGTTTACCTCAGCAGTTGTCCTTTTCCAAAGTCTGTTTTTTATTTCACAACAGGCCAGAGCCAGTTCTGTGATTGGTTGTCTGCTAATTCAGACCAGAGCAACAGCCAATCACATGGTCTGGATCTGCTCTGTTTGTCTAGAATTGACAGATAGGAAGAGAGGAAACCGTTAAGGAAAAGCTGCATTATCAAGTAAACCCACAGTAAACAAATATACATGACGTGTAGTAATGTCTGTGATTGTGAAACAAATATACTAAACATTACACATGTCTGTTTATTTATATCCATATCTATTTCATGATGTCTGATATATTTCTGTAATATTGAACACTTTGGGTCTACACATTCACTGAACTTCAGGCTTGACTGAGTGAGTCAGCACTCCTTTAACTCTCTGAAGTTCAAACTTTGATTAAAGGTGCAGTAGGTAAGACTTATAAATCTAACCACGCCCGCCGATAGGGGGGGACAAACCGGTCTGTTGTCCCGGGCCCACAGTAGGGGGGGGGGGGCCCAGAACTGGGCCCTCATTAAATTATGGAATAATTGAAAAACATTTTTTTAAATAGGCCCATTTGTGGAAAAAAATATGTAATATTTGAGTTACATTTTTGTTTTGCTTTTTATTTGTTTTCTTCCTAAATGTCCTTGAAATAGTGGTCAAGAACTCCCCCACCCCCAACACAAAAATGGTTTGGCCACTTATCAAAAGTTGATGTTGTTTTCAGTAGATTTGAAGTTCAGTATGCTCAAAATGTCCGGTCAGCACAAGTCCGGTGCTCAGAAAAGGAAGGAAAAGAGAAGAAGAAAATAGAGGCCTTAGAGATTTTCTAAACAAATATTTTTAAAAAAAGGTGGTGACGGTGAAGCTGGAACTGTCAACGTAGAGCAAGGTAAAAAACAGCGCAGCCGACGTTTACGAGCCATGTAACGTAAGCTAACAGGCCAGCTCTCATGTTAACGTCCATTAGCTCGTATAAAAGCCTGACACAACACGTTCTCTTTTACAGAAAGAGTTGAGTTTGGTAGCTCCGTCAGAGAGGATGAGACAGAGAGGAGAGAGATCCAGCTGCTGTCAGGGGACAGAGAGAGTGATGCGGGAGGGGCCCGCTGCCTCGCAACGGAGGGACAGAGTCAGGCTACCGGTGAGAGAGAGAAAGAGATGCGGGAGGGGCCCACTGCCCTGTCGGAGAGTCTGAGCAGGATGGATCAGAGACTGATCACATTCATTTCAGTGAGAGATGTGAGGAGAGGAGAGGAAGATCAGATTAGAGGAAGATCAGAGGAGAGGAAGAGCATAGGAGAGGAGCAGGAGAGGAAGAGGAGAGGACCAGGAGAGGAAGAGCAGAGGAGAGGTACAGGAGATGAACAGGAGAGGAGAGGAACAGGAGAGGAAGAGCAGGGGAAAGGAAGAGCAAGGAAAAAGGAGAGATCTGGGCGCGGGGGGCCCATCTAAGCTTATCTCGTCCCGGGCCCAGGCAAGACTGTCAGCTGGCCTGAATCTAACTGCGTGTCAATCGCTGCTCATGCACACGCATTCATTCTCCCTTGTGGGGGGAGGGGCTTAACACCTCTCTCAACCAGTCTGAACAAAAACGGGACCGTTTGTTTATTGCTGTTGTGTTGTACAGTGTTATTTTTAGCTATATGTGCACCTAATAAACTGGCACCTGAGTGTCCATAGAACAGGGATATTCAACACTTTCAGTCCAAGGAGTCCGTTGCAGCTAAATTGGGCCAGATGGAGGAAAATGAACGGATATTCATATCCAAATTCCAATGAAGTTGGGACGTTGTGTAAAACGTAAATAAAAACAGAATACGATGATTTGCACATCCTTTTCCAACCTATATTCAATTGAATACACTACAGAGACAAGATATTTAATGTTCAAACTGATAAATTTTATTGTTTGTTTTTGCAAATATTCACTAATTTTGAAATTGATGCCTGCAACACATTCCAAAAAAGCTGGGACAGGGGCATGTTTACCACCGTGTTACATCACCTTTCCTTTTAACACTCAATAAGCATTTGGGAACAGAGGACACTAATTGTTGAAGCTTTGTAGGTGGAATTCATTCCCATTCTTGCTTGATGTACGACTTCAGTTGCTCAACAGTCCGGGGTCTCCTTATGAGGTCATAAGGAGCAAGGTTACCTCCCCTTTCTCTGCTTTGCCCACCCAGAGAATTTGGCCCACCCATGAGAGAGAGACATCATGGCGCAGTTGGTCAAGGCCACACCCCAACCCTCCACCTTGCCCTCCCCCCCCCCACTCTCCTCCTCAATAGCATTTAAAGCTACAGACAGCATAGGAAGGAAAAGCAGAAGTCACCCGCTGACATAATGGTTTTGATTGGACTAGATTTGATTCAACAGTGCAGATACTAGACAAACCAGAAGTGCAAAAAGCAGTAAAGTAAATTGTAGAGGGATGTACAGTAATGTGTTTAACAGAATCTTATTTATTTATTTTTTACAGTGTAGGGATTTATAAGTCAATGTCAAAAAGGAATAGAAACCGTAATGAATGGTTAGTCTAAAATATATGGTGCAGGTGTTGTCGTTGCTTATTGTCCTGTATTTGTTTAGTTTAATGTTTCTTTTTACTTTTTGGTAGGAGGAGGAATTCAACTGGCTGCTTAAAGAAGAAGTGCATGCTGTCCTGAAGCAGCTCCAGGATGTCCTCAAGGTAAAAGTTCAGCTTTCATGTGCATATTAAAGGGCCATTCCACCAGTTCTACACATCAAGATATGTCTACTTGTGGGACAGGGCATGTTTTAACCATTGTGAAAGGTGCAATAGAAATAAAGGTTTACTAATTACATGCTCCTTGCGCAGAACTATTTGATTAATAGATTAGTTCCGACACCTTTTTAGCTTTTTAGATACAATCATATTGATGGGTAGAAAAAAGGCATGTCATGCATAATGGCTGGTTTTGCAATGCTGACTTTGACTCTTTTCCTGCTTCCAACGTTGGCTACATGGTTGCTGGAAATTTACCTTTCCTTCACTTTCCTGGAGCACGAGCTGAAAGGAACATCGCGACTGCTGTGTGGAATAAGGTTGGCGGGAAAAAAAGCCGCTACGCTTTTCTGTGTCTATTTTTTTTTTGCTAAGAGGAAACTCAACAAAAAGCCATTTGCTAACACTAAACATATAAAAAAAAAAAGCCAGACACTATATAGTATTAAGTTGCTGTGAGCTGTAGCCTACATTCACCATTTCTAACCAGAGGCAGAATATAAAGTAAACTCTGAGATTATTCCTTCACAGCGCTGTGCAATGCAGGAAAATCTCAGAGCTAAACCAGGCAGACGCAGCAGTTTTCATCAGACTCACTCTGGGTTAATTAAGACTACTGCTAACTAATAACGTTACCGTCGCCAAAATACCCCCTGCGAATCAAATCCCCTACTTCACTGTTAAAGATGCAGTAGGTAAGACTTATAAAACTAACTTTGTGTCATATTTGCTGAAACTGACCCTATGTTCCAGTAGAACTACATGAAGCAGGTAATAAAAATAAATAAAATCCAGCTCCTCTGGCACCACATCCACCGCTCCCTGTTCAGATGCACCAATCAGGGCCAGTGTCTAAGTGCGTGTCAATCACTCCTCAGGCACATGCATTCATTCTTTATTCAGGGCTTTAGCAGAAAGGGGGGGAGGGACTGAGAAGTTGTCTATGTTCAAATTCTTTGGCTAAGTCCTGGATCTTCACACTCCTACCTACAGCACCTTTTAACTGTCAAGCCACTAAACCTGTATGGAAATGAACACCTCTGCTGAAATGTTAAATTCGTTAACGATCATACGACACGGGACAACTCTCTCTCTCTTTCTTTTTTTTTTTTTTTTTTTTTTTTTTTTTTTTTTTTTTTTTTTTTTTTTTTTTTTCTCTCTCTCTCTCTCTCTCTCTCTCTCTCTCTCTGCGCGCACACACACAGTCCAGTTCTGGTGGTTGATTAACGCAGATATGTGCTGTTTAGCTCTCATAACGGGCCGGGTGGGTAGCGCACTCCCATGAGTCCATGACGCTAATGTCTGATTACTCCACATTTGTATGTAATATCATTTTGTGATTACATTCTAACTCTGCAACGTTCTCTGTCAGGTAAATCACTAAGTTAGTAGTAGGGTATAGCCTACAGGGGAGTTGCATATGAAGTGGTTTGGGGTCCTTCTGTAAGTCATCTTGATGAATTCTACAAGCAGCAATACCACAGGCCAAGCAATCAGCCCGTTCCAAACGGGCACATTTTCAACGGGCACTGCACTATTATTATAAAAGACAATTAATATACTGTATACAAGTAAAGATAAAAAGGATAAGTAATATATGAAATAAAGATAATATGTACAAATAAGATAAAGAAAGTAATATATACAATTTATAAAAAAAAAAAGAAAAAGAAAAAGGTAATACATTTTGAACAGTGTAAATTAAAAGGGTCAAAGTCCAGAGTTGTTGTGGGCAGAGGGGAGGGGAGGGAGAGAGGGGAGGGTGTTGAGCTTCCTGACTGCCTGGGTGAATGAAGCTGTTTGCCAGTCTGGTGGAACAGGCTCGGATGCTCCGGTACCTTCTCCCAGATGGCAGGAGACAGAAGAGGCTGTGTGAAGGGGGGAGGGGGCTGGGGTCCCCCACAAAGCTGGTTGAGGTGGGTTTGGTAAATGTCCAGTGACTGAGGGGCAGTGGGACACACCAATGATCCGCCCAGCATCCCTCACTATGCCATTTTTAAGATTTGATTCTAACAGTAAGTCTGCTCTGCCATCAACAGGAGGCATCGAGACGTTTCTCCACGCCGACGCCGGGCCTGGAGACTCAGCTCAAACAGGAAAACTTCATTCTCGGCAGCTCAACGTAATACTCCACCTCTGACCATTTTGTTAGAAACTAGGGCTGCACGATACGAGGAAAATGTGCGATAACGCTGTTGAAAGTCGTGAGAACGCCATTACTTAGTAATAAGTAAGTAATAAGTAAACCGATATCAAAGTGTACTCCGTTCTGCTGCAAAGGAAATCATTTCCAGCATTCTTTTTCATTAAACAAATTGAACACTGAATTAAATGTAACATTGGCAGCACTGGAAAAAAAGTGACAGTTACATTTTGTAGTGCAGTTTTCTATGTCTTCCTGTGGAGGAAGTGGCTGTCAGATGCTCGTGATAGCTGGTTTGAAATCGCAATATCATCTGGTGCAATAAATATATCACGAAAGCCACTCAGAGGTTGTTGTTTTTTTGTGTTAGTTGTAAGAAAATATCAGCAGAAAACTGCACTTTAAAATGTAACTCATTCTTTTTTTTAAGTGGTTCCTTTTATATCCAATTCAATGTTTAATTTTTTCAATAAAAAGCCGTTGGAAATGATTTCCTTTTCATTTATTTTAAATCCAACAAGTGTATTTTAGCAGAATACTGAGAGCAGCACAACTGAGTACACTTTAACATCAGTTTATTTATCGCGAGTTACATCGTTATCGCCTTATTCAACAACGTTACCGCATATCCCATATCTCATGTTTCCCTCCTATACAATAGTGCAGCCCTAGTTTGAAATATGCTGAGACACTGAATGCATGGTTAGTCATTTCCTTCATGTTGTAATCTTTCATATCAGGTGCCCTCCTTCACACACCATAACACCTTCCCCTTGCCCTTACCTGTTTCCTATTGTTCCATTTGGTGATGTTTGGATCAAATGGATGTGTTGTCTTGCAGCATGGATCAAGTGAAGGGGGTGCTGACTCTGCAGGGAGAGGCTCTTACTCAGGCTGTGAGTTTGGCTGGTTTTCATCGGGGCTAAATTCCATTTTATTTAAGCTAAACGCGTGCCTTGTTAATGTGTTTTGTGTTTTTTTTTTAACAGGACATAAACCTGAAGGTTGCAAAGAGCAGCCAAGTGTTGCACTTCCAGTTCAGAGAGGACAAGCTGTGGAAACTGCAGCAGGTGCAGTATCTCGCAGTGGTTTTTCCTTTCAGTTTGTGGACGACTTAAGGCTGATTTATGCTTCTGCGTTGGTTCAACGGCGTGCTCCCGCAGGCCCCTCTGCGTCGCCGCGAACCCCCCCTCCGAGCCCTCCGCCATAGCTCGACGTGCACCTCGAGGCGAAGTTACAAGGACCGTGATTGGTCAACTCGTCCTGTGTGTTTCTAGTCGGTGTTTCAAGCAGCCTACTGTGGGGAGTAGCAACATGCTAACATGACATAAGCTGACATAAGCTTTGCAAATAAACTCGGACATATTGTGGTTAGAGTGACAGGGTTATCCGTTTGTAAAGTGTCTGTACGTCAGTTACGTTTTGAAATTAGCACTTCGCCAGTACTTTGTGGGCAGTTGTAAACCCGGCGCAGAACTCCGAAAGGGTCACGACGGCGTAGGAGCGGCGGCGTAGCTACGGCGTGGAGTTGACGCAGAAGCATAAAACAGCCTTTAGGTGCGCGTATTTGGCAGGGGTGTTAGGCGTCCTTCCTCAAAAAAAAAAAGTTTTCCAATAAAAAAAAAATGCAATTTCCCCTATACATTTTGTCTCTTTGTATTTTTTTTTTTATTTTATTTTTTTTGCGTCTCTTTGTAATCGTGTTGTGTATCTTTTTGGTAATTTTTGTTTGCTTTCGGGTTGTTTTGTGTCTCTGGTCATTTGGCGTCTCTTTACAGTCAGTTTGTGTCTCTTTGTGGTAGTTTTGCGTCTCTTTTCCACATCACTGTGGACCGTTATTATCACCATATCTGTGTCTGAAACGTTGGAAAAGCTAGAGCAGATAATACATGAATAACACTCAAAAAGCTTAAAGACTAAACTTGCTGAAGGAGTCCAACTGAAATCATTAGGACAAAAAGTCTTTTAGTTCCATTCATTGGGCTTATAGGTGCTGCACCTAAACCTTATAACGGCAGGGAGACCCCTGTGTTAGTGTGTAATGCTACACCCTGTGACGTCTGGTTATAGCTGTGAGGATAGTCAAAAACAAAATCTCTCATGAGTTTTTTCCACCGCAATGGACATTTTGACCGAGTAATACCACGTCAACATTTAAATGCATTTCACCATCAGTGGTGGTCCCAGCCATGTATTAACTATACACGTGGGTTGTCCTCAAATGTTACTTTAAAATATTAAATCTGTAGCTGTAGGAGAAGTTCTTTCAGCCGTTTAGTCTATATATATATATATATTATTATTTTTTTATTTTTACAGCTGATTATAGGCAAGTTAGTGTTCTGACATCCTCTGAGTAGAGTTTGTTAAAACCCACAGCAGATAAGCTTAGCTGACACGAACACTCAGAGGTTTAGCGACTTCCTCTGGAGTTTAAAAAAAAAAAAAAAAAATAGTATGTGGTTTACATAGTTGTAAATAGGCTATGATGCAGTGTAATCATTACATTAGAAATTGTGTATATATCAAACCGAATTTTCCGTCTCATCCTACAAATCCAAGCACTCCCTGTGTGGAAGTTCTTAATAGCATTAGCTCAACAACCTCTGCAGCTGTGCATACCAATAGCTTTATTAACTTGTTACTGGGTCTGTCTCTATTTATTTAAATTGTGGCGTGTTTTCTTTTGCATTCTACCCACTGCAGCTTCAACATGTTGGTCGCTGGTTGTTGTTAGCTGATGATGTTAGTTGGTGGCCAGCTTTTTTAACCTTTTTATTTATTCAGGGAAGGTTCACTGTGAGGCAACCTCTCTTTTTCAGGAACGCCCTGATCACATTGACACAGTTCCACATTCACACCCCTACAGTGATACACATCTGTTAAAACAAAATCAAATATATGACCCACTGGTATGGGATCGGTACTCGACTGATACACAAGTTCAGGTATTGGTATCTGAAGCCAAAAATGTTATGGGACCATCTGTAATATAAAGTCTTAAATCCTGCCTTAATCTCACAGTTCCACCTCTCTTGTCTCGGTTCATCCCTCAGATTCAGGATGCCAGGAACCATGTGACCCAGGCCCTGCAGTTACTTAGCAGCCGTGATGACAGCTACCACTTCAAGACAGGGGCTGAGGTTAATAAGGTATGTCGTCACGGCAACTATGTCCTTTCCCAGTCAGTACAGAGCTAGTTTCGCATTTCCAGACACTCCTCCTCAGCACTGCGGAACAGGGTCTGGCTAGTCCACACAGCATTCCTGGATGGGAGAAAAACATGCTCTGGTTTACTTGCCGTCATGGCTGGCGCTAAGCTCCCGAGGCAAAATAGCCTCGGGAAGGAACTTGTTTTGGTGGAACGTGTGCATGTAGGGAGGCGAGCTCTGGAATTAAAATGGCTGTCTAATGCGTGATGAGAATCTATTTAAAGATAAATATAATTTGATTGTCGGTTCCGACCGGAGTTTAGAATGCCAACACAAAGAAAGCGGAAGGTGAGGGACATCCGTAGAGCTGTAACAATTCCAAATGTTGCTGGTCAATGAATTGTCTCAGAGATAATTGCAATAAACCATAAAATTCAATTTTATTTTATTTATAGTATCAAATCATAACGAGTTATCTCAAGACTCTTTACAGATAGAGTAGGTCTAGACCACACTCGTTTACAAAGACTCAACACTTCCAGTAATTCCCCGGAAATATAATTGTCTCTTTCAGTTAAATTTTAAGAAATATTTATTTATTTATTTATTACTTTTTCAAACCAATTCAAGTTTTGAATGAATTCCAGGATGCTTTTTTCCCGCCTATATCACTGTTATGTGACCCAGATAATGTACTAGTGCTCAGGTACACAGACTATGAAGTAAACCACACCTCTTTATTATCATAACACATTTCTTATTTTTTTTTATGAACATAAAATTGACAATAGAACATTTATCCTCATCAATAAAAACAAAGCATTAATCATTAACCAAAAAAAACGATTCAATTAAATTAGGAGTACAAAAAAATAGTCATCACTATTGGCAAAACTATGTAGTCCTCATCAAATTAGTCATCTCTGCTTCGGTACTCAGGTTCTCTTCTAACTGTATTATTATCCCGTAAGTGAAAGGTCGTTGATGTAGACTAGTGCAGAGCTGAACGTGGCTGACCTCCCAGTCTGTTACTGTGTCTCTGTTCCTGCCGTAGCTCATGGATGCGGTGATGCTTCAGCTGACGAGAGCACGCAACCGCCTCACCACCCCGGCCTCCATGACGCTGCCGGAGCTGGCCACCAGTGGTCTGATGGTACAGTCCACATTACACACACAACCACACGCGCACACATACACACGCACACACATACACACACACGCGCGCGCACACACACACACACACACACACACACACACACACACACACACACACACACACACACACACACACACACACACACACACACACACACAGCTTTAAAGGGTAATTTCGTTTTTTTTTTTTTCACGTGACAAAAATCTTTAGCTTTGGTAGGGCTGTGCTCGATTGAAGTTCTTAGTCGACTAACACTCATTCAATTGTATCTACTAATCGATTAGTTGATTTAATCGACAGATCTGTAAATCTGAGTTTCTCCGCAAAGAGTCATGCAAAAGCACCACTTTAATTCTTGTGTTTACCAGAGATGTGCTCGTACATTTCTTGGAAATAAGTCATTCAGCATGAAAAAAAGCATACAACCTGACTAATCGACTAAAGAAATCTAAGTTGACTAAGACCAAAATGACCGATTAGTCGACTAATCGCCTAAGAGGGAGCAGCCCTAAACTTTGGTCCAGACGGGCCGGCGCGAACCGAGCAGCAATGTAACCTATCCCTTACGGCCAACTGCAACATTAGCGTGTCCACGTAGTTTGGGCCGTGTAGTGTAAGTACTGAGGGGCACATTTTACAGTTAGAAAATAAACTTGTCGGTGCTCTCTGGTGGACAAACTACATCACACACACACCTAAAGACAAAACGTTTTATTTAAAGTCGCATGAGAGCTTACTGTACTGTACTGTTATTCCATATTGCCCTCCTTCCTCTGGTTCACCCTTTCTGTCTGTCTCCTTCCATCACCAGAAAATGTTCACTCCTCCCATGCCTGGGGATGTGATGGTGAACTTTTACATCAACTTAAGCAAACTGTGCCTGACTGTGTACCAGCTTCATGTGCTGCCTCCCAACACCACTAAGGTCAGAACCTGCAACACTCTGTGAAGCCTCACACAGCATCATGTGACTCCTGTCTTAATGTTTTCTCTCTCATGTTGGTAGAATTTCAAGCCAGCTGGGAGCTCAGTGTTGCACAACCCAGGAGCAATGTTGTAAGTCCTTTCTTTCCTTCTTTCTAGCTTTCTCGCTTAGCTTCCTTGGCACTATACATTAACAATTTTAAAGGTGGGATCCAGGACTTAGGCAAAAAATGTGAACATCGACAACTTCTCAGTCCCTCCCCCTTTCTGCTAAAGCCCCAAAACGGTCTCCTAAGCCCCTCCCCCCCACAAGGGAGAATAAATGTGTGTGCATGAGCAGTGATTGACACGCAGTTAGACCCCGGCCCTGATTGGTGCATCTGAACAGGGAGCTGTGGATTTTTGCAACTCACACTACAGGCTGTAGGTGGTGCCATAGAAGCTGGATTTTTTTTTCCATGTAGTGCTTATGGAACATAGGGTCAGTTTCAGCAAATATGACAGAAAGTTAGTTTTATAAGTCTTACCTACTGCACCTTTTAAAGGAGATAATGCATACCATTAATACATACAAACGTACTGATCATACTGAATGGAATAATATTTCACTGGCATAAAAAAATCTGATTTCAGGGCAAGGCTCTGTTAGGGACCGTACCACATTTAGTGTATCTTTTAAAGATGTTTTACTTGAAACCTTTAGCCATGAATGGCTGCTCGGATTACAACACACAGATGGAGTGTGACTTCACTCTCCGCCCAGGATGCCATTACGCCACCATATCTTTACATAGCTAATATTAGTTTGCGGCTGTATAAACGTTCTGAATGTCGAGTACAGAACATTTTAAGCTCCCCTTTCTAATCTCTCTCTGCTCTCTCTGCTGTTTGCTGTGAACAATTTCCTCCACAGCGAGCTCAACAACAACCGCTTTGAGGTGAGCCACGTCCACAAGGTGGAGTGTGTGGTGCCGTGGCTCAACGACACGCTGGTGTTCTTCACCATCTCGCTGCAGCTCTGTCAGCAGCTCAAGGACAAGGTGCGGCTCTCTCTGAACATACAGTACATTCTCGCGCCATGAACACTGAGGTGACGGAGCGCAGAACTTTTACATACAAATGAACGTCAGGGAACAGCAGGGTATTGGCGGCCTCTAGCTCACCCAGTAAGAGCGTGCGCCCCATGTTGGCTCAGTCCAGCAGGGGCGCGGGTTCGAGTCCGACCTGCTGCCTTTTGCTGCGTGTCATCCCCCATCTCTCTCCCCCCTTTCATGTCTATCCACTGTCACTCCATAATAAAGGGAAAAGACCCAAAAAATAATCTTGAAAAACAGCATTGTAGCCTTTATAGCTGTAGCAGTTAGCCTATCCGGTTACACTTTACTTGAAGGTATCTACATAAGAGTGACATGACACTGTCATGAACGTGTCATAAACATTATATACAAGTCATAAACGTTTATGACATCACGCTTCTGTCATTAAGTGTCATTCGGTTTTTGTCATGACAAGTTAGGGTTCATGTGACATAACAGTGTCATGTGTTCATGACACCGTTATGTCACTCTTATGTAGATACCTTCAGGTAAAGTGTTACCGCCTATCCTCTAGCATCAGGTGGTTAGCACGGTTCAGATTTTTCTATTTTTTACATTTTTGGGCATTTCTGCCTTTATTGGATACCAAAGCTGAGATGTGAGAGGGGGGAGAGGGGGGGAGAGACATGCAGGAAAACCGTCACAGGTCGGATTCGAACCCTGGACCTTCTGCGCCAAGGCGTTAACCTCTGCACGTGCGCCCGCTCCACCAACTGTGAACAGATCGACACCGAGCAAGTTTTCTTGCATGACTGTGAACTAGACTGAAGCGGAGCACGTTCACAGGCGTTGCCTTAGATACCGTGGCCCTAGATCACAGCATTCAGGGAGCAGCTTGTCGCGTTTAGCCGGTGCTGACCGTTACCTTCGCTGGTTAAAAAAAAAAAAAACTAACGTTGACTGACATATCAACTGTCGCCATTTAATCCCAGTTCTTAGATATTTAATGCTGCTGCTAATGTCCAGGGATCTGGTCATTGTCCGAGCTTGTGAAGTGACGATTTGGAGGCTACTATAATTGGCCTGAAACGCAGTATATGGCTACACAGGAGTTTATTAAGGATAATTAACTTTCCATGTGTAGTTGTGTACGAATCTAACTTTGCTCCTCTGTCCTCCCATCCCTGCAGATTTCTGTCTTCTCCAGCTTCTGGAATTACAGAGCCTTCTAACCCCCCCCCCCCTCCTGTCCATCCTCCAGAGACTGGTCACACCCAAACTAACCACACAAGTGTAAGGGACATCCTGGGGAGCTTTTATATCTATCTATCTATATATATATAGATATATAGATATATATATCTATATCTATATCTATCATGCACTCATTCAGTTTCAAGTGTTGCATGATTAGCTGAAGTAGCCAATTAAACCCCAACAGATATCAATACGCCCAGTTGTGTTAGCCCAGCTGACGTGTGTGTGTGTGTGTGTGTGTGTGTGTGTGTGTGTGTGTGTGTGTGTGTGTGTGTGTGTGTGTGTGTGTGTGTGTGTGTGTGTGTGTGTGTGTGTGTGTGTGTGTGTGTGTGTGTGTGTGTGTGTGTGTGTGTGTGTCGTCTCAATGAATTGAATGTGATTGTTGCTGATCTGTTATTACAATTTATTTTTTTTATTATTTGTTACATTTAGGCAACTTAGTATTTGACGGAGTATTTGTCTGGTTCTTATTAAGTTCTCCTGTGAACTGGGTTGTTGTGTGGAACACTAATTTGTGCACTCAGGGCTGGAAGACTAAGCAGTAATAAGAGGTTGTAGTGGTCACTGTTTTTTTTTTTTTTTTTTCTTCACTGTTTTTTGTTGTTTTTTTTAAATACTTTTGAGTTCCCACACAGCTGTTTTTTAGAGTTTTTTTTTCATTTTTTTGCATTCCCTAACAATATAATTGTACTTTCTTTAAAAGGGCATTTCAGCAGTTTTTGCCTAGTCATGTGAGAACATTCTCACCGCTCATTGGTTAGAAATGTCTGGAGCGGGAGTCAAAAAGTGAACCTAGGAGTAGGGTTGGACGTCGTTTTTTTTTGATTTTGAACAATTCCGATTCCAATTCTGATTGGTCGGATTCGAACCCTGGACCTTCTGCGCCAAGGCGTTAACCTCTGCACGTGCGCCCGCTCTACCAACTGTGAACAGATCGACACCGAGCAAGTTTTCTTGCATGACTGTGAACTAGACTGAAGCGGAGCACGTTCACTGGCGTTGCCTTAGATACCGTGGCCCTAGATCACAGCATTCAGGGAGCAGCTTGTCGCGTTTAGCCGGTGCTGACCGTTACCTTCACTGGTAACGGTCAGCACCGGCGTTTCGCAGCCGTATCGGAGCTGATTTCAACTGCCAGTGTGAAGGCGGCGTTAATATCGATTCTCGATTCCGATTCTTCGATGGGTGGAGTTGAAACGGGTCACGTGCTTATTTCACAGAAAAGAGGAACATTTTATTTTGTTTCAATTGTGATTTTTATTTTATTTTTTTCCAACGTAAAATAAAGACTTCAGAGCGCTGCTTACTGTGCTCCATAGCTGCAACACAACAAGCCCCTGGAAGTACGGCGGTCGCTGCCGAAACCAAAACTGGTGCGTGTTAAATTTGGAACCGATGATCGGATTTGAAACGATTGCCATAAAGAAACGATTCCATTGGAATCCTAACTTTTGAAACGATTCCAAGTTGTAACCGGTTGTAACCGGTTCTCGATGCCCCCAGTCCCGCCTAGAAGGAAGAAGCTCCGGTCTGCCCAAATAGCGAAAGGCAACGTGCTCGGTTGCTAGTCCCGGGCAGACTTCCATCCATTCTCCAGCCAGCTGTTAACAACGGTTGATTTTGATCATTCACATCCCAGAATGCAAAGCTCACCTGGCTCCGGGAGCCATTTAGCTCCCATTTGCAGAGTCCGCCTTTTAAATTGCGTCCGATTGAGGTCGGATCACATTCCCACCACAAACTAAGGGCTTGAATCCATTTGTGAGCAGACGGTTTCTTCTAAACAGCGGTGTGGTCCGTACGAGTGCTGCGTTCAGATTTGGCCAGGCCGAGTCTGGACTCAACAACGCAGGTTTGAAAACTCCCTCCCTTTGTGTTGGGAGCCCTGGACGTTTCTAATAAGAAGTCTGTGTTCGACCTGGAAGTGCATTTGAAAGAAGTGGGCATTTACTGGAACAAAACACATTGAGTTGCATTATGGGATGTGTAAGAGTGGTTTTTGGGCCTATATTAGGAACTAAAATTTAGGATTTTTCTACCTCTATTGCAGTTTTTGAGAAAAAAGCAGCAAAAACATCTAGTTGTTGTTAAAAAAGCGACAAAAACCAAAAAAAAAAACTCTGGGGGGAAAAAAGCGACAAAATGTCAAAAGGCGACACATTTCAGAAACAAGTGGCAAAAACTCAAAAAAGGCGACGCCAAACATTGTCCAAAAAAGGCGAAAAAATTGGCATAATGTCGGAAAAAGCGACAAAAACATTGATACCGCGACAAAAACCTTAAAAAGGAACAAAAACTTTGAACAAAAAAAATAAATTATATATATATACATACACTAAGTGGGGGTACTAAGTTTCAGAACCACTGCTCTAGATGACACTCCTCACCTCCTTTTTAGGAGGCAAACCCCCCCCCCCGAGAATTTATTTTAAGTTTCACTAATTCCTTAATAATGCTCACTTTACTTCCATTCCACTTTGATGCACAGTATATGGGAAATGCAAAGAGAAGGCAACAAGTTTTGTTGGGGGTCTTAGCTGTGAGGGGATGCAGTAGTATTAGGAAAACATGTCCCACTGTGATGTTTTCGGGTATACAAGCATCCTCATTCACTGACAGTACAGTATCATCTGTTAGGACCAGATCCAGTGTCTTCCCTTCCCCACACACACACACACACACACACACACACACACACACACACACACACACACACACACACACACACACACACACACACTTTGATGTGGAAAAGCTGTGGGGTTTGCCTTCAATGCTGGGTGAGGGTGAAGTCAGTTAAAGTATGTTCACCTCATATGAGATGGATGGGAGGGATTCCCATGTTTACCGCTTATTGGTAGCGTTCATGTCATCAAGATGGTCGTGTGAGAAATGAAAATTCTGAGCATTTACAATGCAACACCATATCCAATAAATTTGGGTTTAATGACAATTAACAACAGTCATTTCATATTTGGTTTTCAGGCGCGTCTATAATATTCAGTGTCAAGTTGGATGTATTAAAACTTTTCCAAGTTTAAAAAAAATAGTAGTTACCCTTTTTAATATTTTGATCGCCGCAATATCGACATGATGTATATGGTCAAAAATATCGTGATATTTGATTTTCTCCATATCGCCCAGCTAAATATATATATATAATTTGTGTATGATGTGGAGACTGAAGCAGGGCTGTGTTTAGTTTCTTGGTGCATTTTGTTTGTTGGTTAGTTATTGTTTATTGGCCCATTTGGTGAAAATGACACAATTCACATTCCCTGTTTGTAACTGCATTGATATGTCTAATATGATAAGCTACTTCTCATGTCTGCAGATGTAATCATTGATTTCAAGTGTTTGTCTGTTCTATGTTTAATATTTATTTTTACTCGTTTTGCACACGTGTTGTTGGTTCCCTGTGAACACTAATCCAATCATGAACAAACAACTTCATTCCAGTAAGTGTTAAATCTATTTTAAAAAAAATGCCTGTCATATAAAATGTGGAAATTATTTATCTAATATATGTTCAATAAAAATATTCTAAACAATAACCTGTCCATGTTGAACTCTCCCTGTTGACCTTTGCTGCCTGCTGCAGTGAAGCGCTATAAAAAGAGGTCTCGTTAAAGGGTAACTTTGGTTGGTTTTTTTTCACCCCATGTTCCTGTGTTTTTGTGTCTAAGTGACTGATGGGAACAACAATCTCTGACATTGGTCCAGTATTAAGAGAGATCGCTGCAGTCAGTGAAAACTGCTACAATGTGAGTTAATGGGACAATTGTCCAGCTTGTATTTACCTTCACAAAAGTGCTCAGTTTGCCACTGACAGGCTCAGATTAATATTCTAAGTGTGTGACAACAGTATGGAAAGGATTTCTAAGGAGGTCGACCTTTCTGTTAAGGGTAAGAGCCTTTATTTTTTTAAAGCCGAAAAACCTCCGCCAAATGGCGTCCGCTTAAGCCACCAGACTCCATGTAAATAAACAGGGATTTTAGCATCGTAAAATACACTTCAGTCAAAGTCGGCGTTCTTCCTGAAGTCCACAATGAGCTCCTTGGTGTTCATGGTGTTCTGGAGCAGGTTGGGTCGGTGATGGGGCCGATCACTCCGGAGTCGTCCGCAAACTTAACGATGGAGTTTTGAGTCGTATATACTGTAGGTTTCATTCCTGAGATTAATTTAGTAGCTCTTCTCTAGGACCTTATCAATCTTTGCTACATATTTACATGTTTATGGCCAACAGACTGAGCTAGAAAATCTAAACCTTTGGGCTGTCCTCAGAACAACACAAACCCAGCTACAGCAGCTCCTGTTGTATCAGTTCAGGCCTTCATTTGATTTTGTGTACTTTGTCCTCTGTCTGTTGCTAGGATAAGTTCTTCATAAATGAACTTGGCACGATGAGAAGGAAGAAATACACAAACAAGAAATCTTTTTTTATGACTTTTATAGATTTGTTACCAAGTAAAAACTTCAAATTGAAACCAACATTCTTTCAACAAACAAGGAAGTGACGTTGGAATCTGACAGAGGCATAAAAACACAGACAGCTGCTTGGTGGTATCCTAGCAACACAGCGGTGACAGTCAAAAAGATCTCTCGTGTTAGATTTCCCTACCAGGGTAGCAGAGGAACACGGATTCATTCTATGTGCAAGTGGACTACGTTTTGGTGACCGACTGGTGACAGTCGAGTCAAAGCTTTGGCACACAATGTCAAAGCAGCAGGCTGTGCCCGGAGCTGCATCAACCCCTCCACTCCTCCATCTGTCAGGGCTCCAGAGCCATGTTCTCTATGCCGACCTTCCGCCCGCGAGGCTGCCGAGAAAGCATAACACACCGCTGTCATTAGCCATGTTCCCATCCACACGCTTTTATGCAAATTCAGTTATATCGAATGAAAAATGCCTTATGGAAACAGTCCAATTCAATTGGATTTTTCGACACAAAGTTTTGTTCGTTCCATCTCATCAGATTTTTATGTCGCAAACGCCGATGGAAACGTTATTTGCCGAGTAAATAATTAATTGCGATTACGTTTTGGGTCATTTTATGGTTGCGACCGGCCATAAAACAAAAGAAGTTTGAGGTCATTTCTGCTTTCTTTGCAGACGGCTCCAACAAAGACAGAAGTGGACCAACCAGGAGACCAGAGACTTTTACATTTAATTTACTGTGGTGCTCATCAATTTATGAACCCATGCTAAAGTTGACTAAAAAGAGGAATAAAAAAATCATCTTTTGGAAATTGATCTTAATGCCTTAATTAAAAGGATTAGGAAAAATCCAACCTTTAAGGACACCAATTTTCTTTGTGAATGAATAATGTATCGTAAATAAATAAATGTTCTTCCTTGTTATTTTTATTGCTTGTTTCTCTGATTGCTTGTTTAATGTATTGAGTGTTTTATTGCTGATTTTGTAAAGTGACCTTGAGTGTTTAGAAAGGCGCCTATAAATAAAATGCATTATTATTATTATTAGTACACCCCTATGTTAAATTCCCATATAGGCAGGCAGATTTTTATTTTTAAAGGCCAGTTATTTCATAGATCCAGGATACTATGCATCCTGATCCCTTGGCCTTTGGAATTAAAATAGCACCACATCATCATCATCACATACCCTTCACCATACCTAGAGATTGGCATGGTTTTATTTCAGTTAGCCTAATAGCTGGTTTGATTTGCATTGAGAGATGATTTTATGGAAAGTACCCCATGCCAATCTCTAGGTATGGTGAAGGGATATGGGAATTTAACATAATGGTGTACTTATGCCCCCTGTATTTTAAGGAAGAACATTTATTTATTTACGATACATTATTCATTCACAAAGAAAATTGGTGTCCTTAATGGTTGGATTTTTCCTCATTTTTTTAATTAAGGCATTAAGATCAATTTCCAAATGATGAGTTTTTTTATTCCTCTTTTTAGTCAACTTTAGCAGGGGTGTGTAAACTTAAGAGCACCACTGTACCAATTTATACAAACTATCTGCATCATCATATTGATGTATTGAGAGCGTCGTTGTTGTCTTATTATAGCTTGATATATCTATCAGCTGGCACATACTGTAAGCACTATTACAATATGCAATATGAATCATTTGTAGGTAGACGGCGCGATCCATTTTGGCTAGCATACTTTATTCCCAAATGTTTGCTAGAGTGTTGTGTGATTCTGTTCGAAAATGATCGGAAACACCTTAAAATGTCTCAAATCTAATCCAAATCATTTCAGTTGTAAAACGCATTCAAATAGAAATGAATGTTAATGTAAAGTAATCTGGCAAGTGACCGTGGTATAAGCGGGTTAATGCCCTTCCAGGTGTCCATTGTCCGCTATTATTAGACTTCGGCGGAGGCAACCGTCCGACGCGCACGCCATTAATACCTGACAATGGACACCTCCTCGTCCTCGGGGGCATTAACCCTTACATATACAGTGTGTGTGTGTGTGTGTGTGTGTGTGTGTGTGTGTGTGTGTGTGTTTACCCTCTCGTCATCACAGCAGCAGCAGCAGCAACAGCGGATGAGGACCAGGATGACCAGCAGCAAAACCATCCCTGACAACACACACACACACACACACACACACACACACACACACACACACACACACACACACACACACACACACACACACACACACACACACACACACACACACACACACACACACACACAATGAATGCCACAGAACTTTCTTCTATTATCCAGTTTGACAGTGAGTCATAATGGAGCTAAATTACGTGCTCTTGGATCGGTACATAAACTCCAGTACTTGCCGATGCCGATAGGCCTACCAGCATTTTAGGCGGTATCAGAGGCTTTTCCCAGGCTGGTATCAGAACATCTCTAGTTCAGTGTAGAACGTTACTCTTGTCAAGCTCAATATTTCTTTTATCGCAATTCGAATCGGAATGGCAGTATCTGGCAGAAAATTTGCACTTTGGTTTTTTCCCCCAAAATCCTTTAGCCCCATTATCTTCCAGTGATAAAAAGTGCTATAAATACAGTTCATTTTCAGTATCACCTGTTATTCTACAGTGCTTTACGTCATTTTGAAACGTGTATGTGACTTTTTGTTGTATGCCACGAGATTTGATGGATATCGCTCAGATGGCTGTTTGAGCACTGAAGTCCCCCAGACTTTTGACTGCCTCGGTTTAAGCAATGCTAAAGGGGGGGCGCGAGCATCTGAGCTGACAAGTCAAGACGTGGGACACCTACTCGGCTCAAAGGTATGTTTGCGTGTTTAATGGTCAGCACAACATTTTGTTCCAGTGGAAGTGACGGAACTGCCATCAGCAGAGATTCCATCTGGGTGATCTCTTGTGATTTATGAAACTTGAAAAGAAATCATTTGCATTAAGAGGATTCACAGCTACGCTGTAGGGGATGAGGGAGGAGAGGTGGCTCTCAAGAGGTAGTGGGGAACTTATCGCTTTCTGCTCATTTTATATTTTGCATTTGCTTTCAGTAAAAAAAACTAAAAAAGGTGTACGACTATGGAGCCTGATGCTGTGTTATAGAAATTATTTGAACGCCCAGCTTCACTCACCGATGAAGATGAAGAAGATGGCAAAAGAGGCGATGTCCCAGTCCGACTGGAAGAACTGCACTCTGGAAACCACATGGCTGAACTGAACCTGGAACTCCTGCTGCAGGCCTCTCTGATCCATCGCTCTGTATGCTGTCTCACACACACACACACACACACACAGCACACACACACACACACACACAGACACACACACACGCGCACACACACACACACACACACACACACACAGAGAAGCATTGAGCTCACAGTGCAGGGCCAGCATGCAGACTCCAGGACACATAGTTGACAAGCATCTTTTTAATGATCATTTACACAACAGGAGGGGATGTTGGAACTCAATTAGAATGTTAACGTCAATCTGTTTAAATACACTGATGTACAAAATATATAACAGGAGGGATGGAGGTCAGAAATATTACAGTAGTATATCAGAACTGTCTTAAATACATTGATTATCATAGATACTGGGGTAACAGAGACTAGCCTCGTGAGACCGTCCTGATCTTGCGAGCTCCAGTTTTCCACTCGCAGATCAGTCTGGCATCTTGAGATAGAGAAAATTTGGAGCCGCTCGCCAAACGACCGGGCCAATCAGCGTTGGTTTTGAGGTGGGTTAGGTGGTGATAGACAGATGGTTTATCCAATCAGCTAACCAGTATTTTCAGACAGTGGTCCGGGAACATGAAATGGTGTCTTTTATTCCAAAATTCTCGTTACACAAACGGCAAATATCCTTTACCGACATGTTGCTTGCTTGCTGAGCTAACAAGCTATGCTTTGCCTGCAGCAGCAGGGGTAGCCTGGCTTGTGGTTATATTTTCATACGCTTCGTGGATCTTATTGGTTGATTTGGCCCGTCTATCACCAACATAGGTGATAGACAGATGGTTCATCCAATCAGCTAACTAGTATTTTCGCCCCTTACCAAAAGTTCTCCAACGGAAAGTTCCCAGATGGATATGCCGAGCAAATGCGAAGCGATCCATCTGGCGGAGTCAGGTTAAACAGAGACGGCCAGTTGATTGCAAACAGACAGCAGCTATGTATGTAGTAGAACAAAAAAAATCTTATTTGAAATCCTATGGGGCTAGGTGCTGAGTAGGGATCGACCCATACTGGTTTCAGATAGTGTTGTGTGTGTGTGTGTGTGTTGTGTGTGTGTGTGTGTGTGTGTGTGTGTTGTGTTGGGTGTTTTTGTGTGTGTGTGTGTGTGTGTGTGTGTGTGTGTGTGTGGGGGGGGAGATTAAGTCAGACTCAGTGGTGAGTGAAACTGAAGCACTCAAAGTAACCAATGCTACTTCATCAATAGACCATATGTCATAAACCTAAAATAGAAGTAGTTTAAACTGTAACATGAACACAGTGCCATAGAATGATCAAATCCGAGCAGCAGTTTCTGGTTGAATTTAGCCGCTACAGAGCTCCGGGACGCCGGCTACCAGCGGCAGTTGTTTAGCCGCCAATAGGTGACTGTGAGCCGGCTACAGGCGCCGCCAGATGACGCTCCTTTCAGGGAGTCGTGGTAGTGATAGTTTAGACAGAACAAGTGAGCGATGACAGTTAAGTTTAGGCACCAAAACGACTTGTTGAGTTCAGGAAAAAGATGGTGATTTGGATTAAGACCCTCCCGAGAATACGAACGAGCGTTTCCTGGGTGAAAGTACACACACACACACACACACACACACACACACACACACACACACACACACACACACACACACACACACACACACACACACACACACACACACAAAAACACACACACACACACACAGTGCAACTGGATTTTGCCTTTGGATTCTCATGCGTTTTTATGCTGTTGGGAGTTGACAGTAGAGATGGGACAGGACAGGTAATAAGGTTATAAGGCAGGAAATGTATTCAAGCCAATAGGAATACTTGGAATTGATGGTGGTGGTAAATAATCATGAAAAAGGACAAGTTTGTGAACGGGCAACACAGACTTTGAGAATGAACAACAAAAAACATTACACCCTGGACCTTTAATAGACCTTTTTTCACGGCAGCCATGTTGACATGTCCAAGTAGGAAAAGCACAGGTGTATTCAAAACCATTACTGATGGCTGCATTCCACTTAGGAGAGGCCCTGGTATTGTGCATGCTGACTCACTGAAATAGCTTCCTGGGACACTTGATGGAACTGAGCCATCGTTAAGGTTATCAATTTCAGCTCTGCTTTTCCTACTATGACAGGGCAAAATGTCTGCTGTGAAAAAGGTCCATTAAAGAGTGTTTCTATGGAACCTTCCGTGTCAATTTTGTGCAATTTGCTTGAAAGAAACCCACATTTCTGATATAGAAACTTTTGCAAACAGGTCAAAGTTGACCCAAGGACAACAGGAGGGTTAAATTGCTCTAGAAGCCCAATTTTCACATCCATTTGTGGAACACTGAAATGTATTTTGAAAAAAGAGATTGAAGAGAGATTTACAAGTGAATTGTTGCCTACTGCATTTACTTTAGTTTATGTATTGTGTTGTAATGTAACAAAGTACAAATACTTTGTTACTGTACTTAAGTACAATTTTCTTCTATCTGTACTTCATTATTTATATTTCTGGAAACTTTTACTTTGACTCCACTACATTTCCTAAATAAAATGTATACTTTGAATGTGATGTTTAAGGTGTGGAAACCCTGAATCCTATAAGGAAGCCACATTAATTAATTAATAAGTAATAATTAAGTAATAGTAGGCTACTTAGTTTTTTTTTTGGTTTTTTTAATCTTCCAATAATTACTACAGTAAATTACTATGTACTTTTGATACTTAAGTGTAGTACATATCAGATACTTAAAGACTTTTACTCAAGTAATATTCCAAAAGGTGACTTTAACTACTACCAAAGTCATTTTCTGGTAGGCTACTTGTACTTGTACTCAAGTATTGTTTTCAAGTACTTTATTCAAGACTGGTACCGTACAACACAGGAACACCGTGAAAATACACCTTTAAACACCTTCTAAGTTACAACACATAGCTACATACGTCTGTATCTTCTGGCTGTAGGCTGTCCCGTATAAACCGATGCACTTCCTGTAGTGTTGACAGGTAACTAGGCGGACTCTAGACATCATTAGTATAGGCTAAGCTACATTAGTTATAGTAGCCTAGCTATAGCTTCGTGCTTCGTTCATTTAGAAGCTTTTGAAGATGGCATTTGACGAAACGAATACCATTTGAATGTACAACAAATGAAAACATGTTGGGCTATAAACGCGCTTGCCGTTAATTGGGAAGAGCCGTCGCTTACCTGTAGACGGAGCCGCTGTCTTTAATGAGCCTTTCCTTCCGGGTCCGCTGCTCCGGCTGCCCGGGGACAGGGGAGGGACACACCCACACCTGCTGCCTCGTGTGTCGCAGTTAAAACCAAACAGCTGTCTGTTAATTATCATAAGACTGACAGCACAATCCACAGTGGTGGAATGTTACTAAGAAGCCTACGTTTACTCCAGTACTGTACTAAAGTCCAAATGTTGAGGTAGGCTACTTGTCCTTTACTTGAGTCAGTTCTTTTCATGCCACTTTCTTCTTCTACTCCACAACACTCTAAGAAATACCCGTGTTTGTAGCCGTAGTCTGAATATTTCAACAGAAATTGCCCCTAGGACGTGTTTAACAGTTTCTGTTTGTTTACGTTTCGAATTGCATTATGGGACCTTTATCTGTGCTCCGACAATTGACGTATAGTCAGCTGTTCCCAACGCCGTTATCGTAAATGATTAACCAGATTCATTTCAGAAATGTGCTAACTGAGCAGCTGTGTCTGCCAGAATTTGAAATAACAGTAAACATGTTCTGCATTTTAACTGTAGCTACGCACAACAGTTCTGTTTTTAATTAAAGGACAAAGTCTGGTTAATGAGCTGCCAGTAGGCTACTAATTTACTGTTATTTTATGGCTTTATTTCTTAGAGTGTACATTTCAGAGAGAAATATTCTTTTTACTCCACTACATTACTAACAAAATAATAAAATAGACAATAAAAAAAACATAAACCAAATAAACATATGTGTAATTAACAACACCATAAGCCCATCATACACATCTCTCCCCAGCTTCTTAGGAGTCCTCCAGAAGGTTCAGCTACTTTCCCCATTTTCTAGTGTAGACATCCAATCTTATGAGGTCATAAGGAGCAAGGTTACCTCCCCTTTCTCTGCTTTGCCCGCCCAGTGAATTTGGCCCACCCATGAGAGAGAGACATTATGGCTTTCAAACGAGCAAAGTGGCAGTTGGTCCAGGCCCCCCCTCTCCTCCTCAATAGCTACAGACACAGAAATGGCATATCCTAAGGAAAGCTCATTGTGGGACTGGCTCTAGTGGCTGTAATTCTGCACCAAGGCTGAATTTCAGGAAAGAGACTTCAAATACACACACTGAAAGGTAAGTATTGACATTCTTTTGAAAATATCACAGATTCATGCCCCCCAGGTCCTAATGGCCCTTTACAAGCGGATGAATCTGAAAATGTTTTCTGCAGGGTAACATGTAGTACTAGTACTATCCCAGTTATAATCAACAATAGACCATACAAAGTGGCGAATCCCCTAAGTAATAAGAAGTTGACTGCAAACATAGTCAATTTAGCATCCAGTTCATGTCAACCACAGCCTGTCCCAAAAAAACGACTCAGATCAGTTAAATGGTAAAAGGTAACCAAAAGAGGGGCAATACTTAACCTAATTGGAATTAAAACTACCACTGCAATGATAGAACAGGATAGGAAAATTAGATGTGGACTACTAAATATCAGATCTCTGTCTTCTAAAGCAGTACTAGTAAACAAATTGATATCCGATAATCAAATTGATCTATTCTGTCTTACTGAAACATGGCTGTGCCATGAAGAATGTTAGTCTAAATGAAGCCACTCCTCCCAGTCATATTAATACTCAAATTCCTAGAGGCTCAGGCCGAGGAGGGGGAGTTGCGGCCATATTTGATTCAAGCCTGTTAATTAATCCTAAACTAAATTATAACTCGTTTGAAAGCCTTGTTCTTAATCTTCAACATGGAAAACAGTACCACCAATTATATTTGTTGTTGTCTACCGAGCACCATATCCGTATTCTGAATTTTTATTTTTAGTTTTAGTTTTCATCATGTGTAGTCCTAAAATCAGACAAAGTACTTATTGTAGGTGATTTTATTTTAATATCCATTTGGACGTTGACAGCAATAGCCTTAGTACTGCTTTCAACTCACTCCTTGATTCAATTGGTTTCAGTCAGAGTGCGCATGAGGCCACGCACTGTTTTAACCACACCCTCGACCTTGTGCTGACTGACATATGGCATAAAAATTGAAGATTTAATAATATTCCCGCAATATCCTTTATTATCAGACCATTTCTTAATAACTTTCAAATTCTTAATACCCGATTAATACGATATTAGATAAAAGCTTCTACACTAGATGCCTATCTGACAGTGCTATAGCTAAATTTAAGGAAGATAGTCCAACAGCACTTAACTCATTACCGTGCTTTAATAAAACAGAGGACCTTTATGTAAACTTTAGTCCCTCCCAAATTGATAATTGTGTAGACGGTGCTACGGCCTCGCTACGGACAACTTAAGACTCTGTTGCTCCCCTCAAAAAGAAGACTATGTAGCAAAGGAAACTAGCACCTTGGTATAACTCCCAAACTCGTAAATTAAAACAAATCTTGCGAAAACTTGAAAGTAAATGGTGTTCCACCAAACTGGATGAATCTCGTTTAGTTTGGCAAGACAGTCTGAAAACCTACAGGAAGGCCCTAAGAAAGGCCAGATCAGACTATTATTCATCACTGATAGAAGAAAATAAGAACAACCCAAGGTTTCTTTTCAGCACTGTAGCCAGGCTGACAGAGAGTCACAGCTCTACTGAGCCATCTATTCCTCTAGCTCTTAGTAGTGACGACTTCATGAGCTTCTTTAATGATAAAAATAAAACAATTAGAGATACTATTCATCACCTCTTGCCCTCAACCTCTAACGGTTCACCTTTAAATGACAGACTGCTAAAAAGAACGATTAGACCTGACATATACTTAAACTGATTTTATCCTATAAACCCTCAACAATTAATGTTAAAGGTCTCTTCAGCTAAGCCATCTACCTGTGTCTTAGACCTATATCTAATCTCCCCTTCCTCTCTAAGATCCTTGAGAAGGTAGTCTACGTAGCAATAGCTTATTTGAGGACTTTCAGTCAGGATTTAGAAAGCATCATAGCACAGAGACGGCACTGGTGAAAATTACTAACGACCTTCTAAGTCAGTGGTTCTCAACCTTTTTTGTATCCATTATCCAGGTCCCCAACGCAAATATTATGTAGGCTAATTGCCCCAAATATTAATGATTATGCCCTGATATAGGCCTATTATTGTTGTTACTATTCTTATAAAAAAAATAATCAAACTCAAGTCATGGAATGACAAACAATACATGTATTAGTTTCCCAGGTATCAAAAAAGCCATGTGAATAGAAATTATATGTATTTACAGGTTTTTAAAAAAATGCAACCATTTGACATTCAAATTAAATAACAGCAGCCAATCAGAACGACTAGATATGTAACATTCAAACTATAATTAGGTATTATCAAAAGGCCTGCTGCATGTCCCTGGTGTGAACCTCAGCACCTTTATAATATGACTATAATTTGAATGTCCTTTTTTGTTTGTAAAGTGGCATTGGGTGTCATGAAAGGCACTTTAAATAAAACGTATTATTATTATTACAAACCCTAACGGTAGCCAATCAGAAACAGCTAGCAATTTAACATTCAAATCTATTTTTTATTCAAATCTAAATCTATAATCGAATTGTTCCAACAAAAAGGACTAATTACCTCTTTATCTTCTTCTCCTTCATACATCATTTTCTATCCATGATAAAGCAGATGCAGCTTCTCTCCAAATTTGAGGAAAAACATACTTTTTAGGAGTAGGTGGTAAAGAATCTTATTTTATTGAAGCTGTGAGTGTGGGCTGGCAGTGGGGGTGCTGGGTCCTAAGATGGCTGGACTGGCAGTGGGGGTGCTGGGTCCAAAGATGGCTGGACTGGCAGTGGGGGTGCTGGGTCCGAAGATGGCTGGACTGGCAGTGGGGGTGCTGGGTCCAAAGATGGCTGGACTAGCAGTGGGGGTGCTGGGTCCGATGATGGCTGGACTGGCAGTGGGGGTGCTGGGTCCGATGATGGCTGGACTGGCAGTGGGGGTGCTGTGTCGAAGATGGCGGACTGGCAGTGGGGGTGCTGGGTCCGGATGGCTGGACTGGCAGTGGGGGTGCTGGGTCTGAAGATGGCTGGACTGGCAGTGGGGGTGCTGGGTCCGATGATGGCTGGACTGGCAGTGGGGTGCTGGGTCTGAAGATGGCTGGACTGGCAGTGGGGGTGCTGGGTCCGAAGATGGCTGGACTGGCAGTGGGGGTGCTGTGTCTGAAGATGGCTGGGGTGGGGGTGCTGGGTCCGAAGATGGCTGGACTGGCAGTGAGGGTGCTGGGTCCGATGATGGCTGGACTGGCAGTGGGGGGGCGTGCGGTCTGAAGATGGCTGGGGGTGGGGGTGCTGGGTCTGAAGATGGCTGGACTGGCAGTGGGGGTGCTGGGTCTGATGATGGCTGGACTGGCAGTGGGGGTGCTGGGTCCGAAGATGGCTGGACTGGCAGTGGGGGTGCTGGGTCCGATGATGGCTGGACTGGCAGTGGGGGTGCTGGGTCTGAAGATGGCTGGACTGGCAGAGGGGGTGCTGGGTCTGAAGATGGCTGGACTAGCAGTGGGGGTGCTGGGTCTGAAGATGGCTGGACTGGCAGTGGGGGTGCTGGGTCCGATGATGGCTGGACTGGCGGTGGGGGTGCTGGGTCTGAAGATGGCTGGACTGGCAGTGGGGGTGCTGGGTCCGAAGATGGCTGGACTGGCAGTGGGGGTGCTGTGTCTGAAGATGGCTGGGGTGGGGTGCTGGGTCCGAAGATGGCTGGATTGGCAGTGGGGGTGCTGGGTCCGATGATGGCTGGACTAGCAGTGGGGTGCTGGGTCCGATGATGGCTGGACTGGCAGTGGGGTGCTGTGTCTGAAGATGGCTGGACTGGCAGTTGGGGGTGCTGGGTCCGATGATGGCTGGACTGGCAGTGGGGGTGCTGGGTCTGAAGATGGCTGGACTGGCAGTGGGGGTGCTGGGTCCGATGATGGCTGGACTGGCAGTGGGGGTGCTGGGTCTGAAGATGGCTGGACTGGCAGTGGGGGTGCTGGGTCCGAAGATGGCTGGACTGGCAGTGGGGGTGCTGTGTCTGAAGATGGCTGGGGGTGGGGGTGCTGGGTCCGAAGATGGCTGGACTGGCAGTGAGGGTGCTGGGTCCGATGATGGCTGGACTGGCAGTGGGGGTGCTGGGTCTGAAGATGGCTGGGGGTGGGGTGCTGGGTCTGAAGATGGCTGGACTGGCAGTGGGGGTGCTGGGTCTGATGATGGCTGGACTGGCAGTGGGGGTGCTGGGTCCGAAGATGGCTGGACTGGCAGTGGGGGTGCTAGGGTCCGATGATGGCTGGACTGGCAGTGGGGGTGCTGGGTCTGAAGATGGCTGGACTGGCAGGGGGTGCTGGGTCTGAAGATGGCTGGACTAGACAGTGGGGGTGCTGGGTCGAAGATGGCTGGACTGGCAGTGGGGTGCTGGGTCCGATGATGGCTGGACTGGCAGTGGGGGTGCTGGGTCTGAAGATGGCTGGACTGGCAGTGGGGGTGCTGGGTCCGAAGATGGCTGGACTGGCAGTGGGGGTGCTGTGTCTGAAGATGGCTGGGGGTGGGGGTGCTGGGTCCGAAGATGGCTGGATTGGCAGTGGGGGTGCTGGGTCCGATGATGGCTGGACTGGCAGTGGGGGTGCTGGGTCTGAAGATGGCTGGACTGGCAGTGGGGGTGCTGGGTCTGAAGATGGCTCGGGGGTGGGGGTGCTGGGTCTGAAGATGGCTGGACTGGCAGTGGGGGTGCTGGGTCTGATGATGGCTGGACTGGCAGTGGGGGTGCCGGGTCCGAAGATGGCTGGACTGGCAGTGGGGGTGCTGGGTCCGATGATGGCTGGACTGCGGTGGGGGTGGCGGGTCTGAAAGATGGCTGGACTGGCAGAGGGGTGCTGGGTCTCAAGGATGGCTGGACTAGCAGTGGGGGTGCTGGGTCTGAAGATGGCTGGACTGGCAGTGGGGGTGCTGGGTCCGATGATGGCTGGACTGGCAGTGGGGGTGCTGGGTCTGAAGATGGCTGGACTGGCAGTGGGGGTGCTGGGTCCGAAGATGGCTGGACTGGCAGTGGGGGTGCTGTGTCTGAAGATGGCTGGGGGTGGGGGTGCTGGGTCCGAAGATGGCTGGATTGGCAGTGGGGGTGCTGGGTCCGATGATGGCTGGACTAGCAGTGGGGGTGCTGGGTCCGATGATGGCTGGACTGGCAGTGGGGGTGCTGTGTCTGAAGATGGCTGGACTGGCAGTGGGGGTGCTGGGTCCGATGATGGCTGGACTGGCAGTGGGGGTGCCGGGTCTGAAGATGGCTGGACTGGCAATTGGGGTGCTGGGTCCGATGATGGCTGGACTGGCAGTGGGGGTGCTGGGTCTGAAGATGGCTGGACTGGCAGTGGGGGTGCTGGAGTCCGAAAGATGGCTGGACTGGCATGGGGGTGCTGTGTCTGAAGATGGCTGGGGGTGGGGGTGCTGGGTCCGAAGATGGCTGGACTGGCAGTGAGGGTGCTGGGTCCGATGATAGCTGGACTGGCAGTGGGGGTGACTGGGTCTGAAGATGGCGGGGGGTGGCAGTGGGGGTGCTGGAGTCTGATGATGGCTGGACTGGCAGTGGGGGTGCTGGGTCCGAAGATGGCTGGACTGGCAGTGGGGGTGCTGGGTCCGATGATGGCTGGACTGGCAGTGGGGTGCTGGGTCGGAAGATGGCTGGACTGGCAGAGGGGTGCTGGGTCTGAAGATGGCTGGACTAGCAGTGGGGGTGCTGGGTCCTGAAGATGGCTGGACTGGCAGTGGGGGTGCTGGGTCCGATGATGGCTGGACTGGCAGTGGGGTGCTGGGTCTGAAGATGGCTGGACTGGCAGTGGGGGTGCTGGGTCCGAAGATGGCTGGACTGGCAGTGGGGGTGCTGTGTTGCGAAGATGGCTGGGGGTGGGGGTGCTGGGTCCGAAGATGGCTGGATTGGCAGTGGGGGTGCTGGGTCCGATGATGGCTGGACTGGCAGTGGGGGTGCTGGGTCTGAAGATGGCTGGACTGGCAGTGGGATGCGCTGGGTCTGAAGATGGCTGGACTGGCAGTGGGGGTGCTGTGTCTGAAGATGGCTGTGGGTGGGGGTGCTGGGTCTGAAGATGGCTGGACTGGCAGTGGGGGTGCTGGGTCTGAAGATGGCTGGACTGGCAGTGGGGTGCTGGGTCCGAAGATGGCTGGACTGGCAGTGGGGGTGCTGGAGACGATGATGGCTGGACTGGCAGTGGGTGTGCTGGGTCTGAAGATGGCTGGACTGGCAGAGGGGTGCTGGGTCTGGAAGATGGCTGGACTAGCAGTGGGGGTGCTGGGTCTGAAGATGGCTGGGGTGCTGGGTCCGAAGATGGCTGGAATAGCAGTGGGGGTGCTGGGTCTGAAGATGGCTGGACTGGCAGTGGGGGTGCTGGGTCTGAAGATGGCTGGACTGGCAGAGGGGGTGCTGGGTCTGAAGATGGCTGGACTGGCAGTGGGGGTGCTGGGTCTGAAGATGGCTGGACTGTCAGTGGGGGTGCTGGGTCCCGTGATGGCTGGACTGGCAGTGGGGTTGCTGGGTCTGAAGATGGCTGGACTGGCAGTGGGGGTGCTGGGTCCGATGATGGCTGGACTGGCAGTGGGGTTGCTGGGTCTGAAGATGGCTGGACTGACAGTGGGGGTGCTGGGTCTGAAGATGGCTGGACTGGCAGTGGGGGTGCTGGGTCTGAAGATGGCTGGACTGGCAGTGGGGGTGCTGGGTCCGATGATGGCTGGACTGGCAGTGGGGGTGCTGGGTCTGAAGATGGCTGGACTGGCAGTGGGGGTGCTGGGTCCGATGATGGCTGGACTGGCAGTGGGGGTGCTGGGTCTGAAGATGGCTGGGGGTGGGGGTGCTGGGTCTGAAGATGGCTGGACTGGCAGTGGGGTGCTGGGTCTGATGTGGCGACTGGCAGTGGGGTGCTGGGTCCGAAGATGGCTGGACTGGCAGTGGGGGTGCTGGGTCCGATGATGGCTGGACTGGCAGTGGGGGTGCTGGGTCTGAAGATGGCTGGACTGGCAGAGGGGTGCTGGGTCTGAAGATGGCTGGACTAGCAGTGGGGGTGCTGGGTCTGAAGATGGCTGGGGGTGCTGGGTCCGAAGATGGCTGGAATAGCAGTGGGGTGCTGGGTCTGAAGATGGCTGGGGTGGGGGTGCTGGGTCCGAAGATGGCTGGACTGGCAGTGGGGGTGCTGGGTCTGAAGATGGCTGGACTGGCAGTGGGGGTGCTGGGTCTGAAGATGGCTGGACTGGCAGAGGGTGGTGCTGGGTCTGAAGATGGCTGGACTGGCAGAGGGGGTGCTGGGTCCAAAGATGGCTGGACTGGCAGTGGGGGTGCTGGGTCTGAAGATGGCTGGACTGGCAGAGGGGGTGCTGGGTCCAAAGATGGCTGGACTGGCAGTGGGGGTGCTGGGTCTGAAGATGGCTGGACTGGCAGTGGGGGTGCTGGGTCCGAAGATGGCTGGACTGGCAGTGGGGGTGCTGGGTCCGATGATGGCTGGACTGGCAGTGGGGGTGCTGGGTCTGAAGATGGCTGGACTGGCAGTGGGGGTGCAGACTTGCTGTTCCAGTGCGTGGCGTGGCTATGGGCAGCAGAGGACTCTGAAGGGGGGTGATTTCTGAGAACAGAGATCTTCCAGTTAGTAGCGTCAGGGAGCGGAGCAGACAGGGAAGTCCAACAACAAGAAACTAGACCAGATCCAACTCTAGAAGGCTGGTGGAAAAGCATACTCAGTGGTCAGCAACAATCCATCAGGGAGGGGTAAGTCAGACTCCGAGGTGTATAGTCCAGGTGCCAGAAAGTAAAAATCCTGCCATGTTTTTGGATCTGCCTCTACATCTAGAACAGGTGTTTTCACTAACGAGCTCATCTACCTGGTAGAGGAGCTGGTTTAGTGATGGTTGGGACAGCTGCTGGACAGGATTTCTACTTTCTGGCACCTGGACTATACACCTCTGGTCAGACTGGCATCTGAAGGCACATGATGGAGCAGGATGAGGAGCAGGGGCGCTGACTGGAATTGGTACCAGGTGTGGGGAGAATCAACAGGGGGGGGCGTGTCCTCACTCTGTGGAACATGTAGGCAGGAACAGAAACACAGACAAAAAAAAGCACACCAAACACACACACACACACACACACCAGACTGTCACCGTGCAGAAGTCACGGCAGGCGGGGGGCGTGACATGAGCTACCTGTCGACTAGCTACAACAATACAATGCTGCTTACTCACCATCTGCAATAATAATTCACTTTCATAACGTGTCATATATTGTCAATTTTTTTATAATGAGTACTTTTACTTCTAATGGAGTATTTTTACACTGTAGTATTGCTACTTTAACTTAAAAGATAAGTATAAAAAGCTCCTTATGGTAAAAAAAACTTCTAAACAAAAGATGAATACAATCTACATCTGAATCAATGCAATGAAACGTTAAAATGGGTTGGGCTGTTTACCTGTTCTCATCTTCATCATGAAGCACGAACCAAACAAAGGAGCACTGAGCAGCAGGGGGCTGGAACAGAGGCTCCTGTAGCACTCACCTTAGCAGATGCTGAAAAACTGGTTCCGCCACGATTGAATATAATCCTTACCCACCAATGCATCTATGGAAATGCATCCCCCCCCCCCATCTGAAAGAACTACTCACCCCTCTAACTAACCCTCGATCCCTCCGTTCAACAGACTCAAACCGCCTCCTCCTCCCCAGGACTAAGCACCGTGGGGGATCGGGCTTTCTGTTCTGCCGCTCCTCAGATCTGGAATGCCCTCCCCGACCATCTGAGGGCACCTCAAACTATTGAGACTTTAAATAAAACGACTAAAACATTTTTATTTAGCACAACTTAGGAGTTTTAATAAACCCTGCAAGTCTATTTGTATTTTATATTGATGTTTTTACCACGCTTTTAAAGTCTTAACTGTAGCACTTTGAGATTTGCTCCAAATGTGAAGTGCATTACAAATAAAATCTATTATTAAATGTATTATTAAGTCTCCTCGGGACTCAGGACCCACTCCAGCTGTGATCCATTGATCTAATCCAGCGTTTCTCAAATGGGGGTACGTGTACCCCTAGGGGTACTTTGGACAACTGCAGGGGGTACGTGACATTTTTAGCAAAATGTTTTTCAGTTACAAGACTGTAGTTACTTCTACTGTCTTTTTTACTGTCTAGTTTGTTTGTCGCTTTTTTCAAAGTTTTTCTCGCTGTTTCTGAAGTTTGAACCTTTTTTTTGAAGGTTTTGTTGCTTGTTCTGACCTATTCTTGCCTTTCTTCCTTACGTTTTTCTACTGTCTTTTTTATCTTCGCAGTTATTTTTTTAAAGATTATTTGTTTGGCCATTTTCAATTTAAGTTTTTATAAACTATTTTCAACCTATTCTTGCCTTACTTTCTTCTTTCTACTGTCTTTAGGGTCTAACCCTAACCCTAAGGTCTCTGCCAGAACTTAACCAAAGCTAAATTAGGATAGGTTTTAACATTTACGAGTTTGCGAGACCTGACTGGCATTGGCTCGTTGCGAAGATTTAACATATGTCGGATTTCTGAGTTGTGGCGTAACAGTTTTTGCTTCATCACTTCCCTCTCCACCTTCAATTCTTGTCTGCGTTTGTACACGACCAGCTCCCTCCTTCGGTCAAGCAGCCGTTCTTTTTCTGCCATTTTCTCTGGATTTCTGAGGGGATCTGGAACCAACAGAATATGAAAGGTTAAGTCTGGAGTCCAGTTGTACACTCGCACCCCTCCCAAAAGGAAATAGTCAACAGATTTGTTTTGTTGCAAGTTGTTAAAAATCCATGTTGGCCTGGCGCCATAAGTGAGATAAGAGCTATCTTAGCTTGACTGAGTAGGTTTCCTTTGTTCTCCATGATAATTAAATAAGATAAATAAATGAACTCATGAAAGGAATATGTGCCCACTGTGAGATACAAATACATTTCTGACAGTGTAAACAGATGTAAACAGATACAGGCTCATTCCTTCCCTGCAGAACAGGATAACACGAGGCAATTTGGGGAGTTTGTTCAGAAGTAGAAAGTATTCTCACTGTCGCCTTTATTAGACAAACAATCTACATAATGTTGATTAGCTGAACAAATGATCCATAAATAGACCACATTTTAAACTCATAAATAGTACTACATATTAAAGACTGAAGTGTGTTAAGTGTGCAGCTGGACTCAGACAGCAATTAGCTTAGCTTAGCATAAAGAAGATGCTAACCTGGCTCTCTCCAAAATTCCAAAACACACCGAGCAACACCTCTAATTAACACACCTTGTGTGTTTCATTGTAACGGTTCAATGTAATGTAATTAGCCTGTATTAGTCACATGGGCTGGTTTTCTGGCTACTTTGACTTACTTTCAATGAATTTACTGAATAATAATTTCACTTTTTAGGACTTTAAATGAAGGACATTTACTTGTAATGGAGGGTTTTTTTACATAGTGGTGTTGGAACTTTTACTAGTGAAGAAATTGAATACTTGTTCCACCACTGATCTACTGTGATCTAAAAGGAGGCTATACATACACCTGTACGACATGTTATGTGACAAAATGTAAGTTTACTTTCTTACCATGACGCAGGAGGTAGCACTCATCCACAAAGGTTGATTGGATTTCCCTGGCAATGCGCTCTATCTTGCGATTGAGCCACCAAATGTACAATCTTGAACGCAGACCAAACGTTGTCCTCTCCTTCTCCTGGTTCTTTCTCTTCATCTCTTCACACCTCTCTCGTTCTCTTTTTAAACCCTCCTCCTCCAAACGCTTTCTCGCACTCAGATAGAGCGATAAAGGGCTATTAGCCCTTCTGTCTCGCTGCTTCCTTGTGGTTAAAGGCTCGTCGTCTTCAGAAGATGAAGATGTAGAGGAAGGGCTGTCGCCACTTTGTCCGTCCTGCCTCAAGGTGTTTGAAGGGTTGAAATCTCCACGAAACGAAGGTCTCTCACCCCTTCGTACGTGCTCCCACCAGATGCTAGGCTGGTCAATGTCAACGTAGGGCAAATGGTTCTCTCCAATTCCTCCATTCTGCCTAAAGGTGGTAGGAAGGTTGATGTCTACGAAGGACAAAGGACTTTGTTGTTGCTGCCTCCTTGTGGTAGAAGGCTCGTCGTCTTCAGAAGATGACCACAAAGTGCTCTCAGCCCTTCGTGCTTGCTGCCGCCTCCGAGCAGTAGGCTGCTTGTCTTCAGAGGATGAGGAGGAAGGGCTCTCAAACCTTCGTACTCGCTGCCTGGTGGTAAAAGGCTCATCGTCTTCAGAAGAGGAAGACAAAGAGCTCTCGCCCCTTTGCCTGCTCTCCTTCATGGTGGTAGAAGGGTTGGTGCCCACGATGAACAGAGAGCTCACATCCCTTTGTACTAGCAGCCTGGTGGTACAACGCTGGTCATCTTCAGAAGATGACGAAGAAGGGCTCTCAAACCTTCGTACTAGCAGCCTGGTGGTACAACGCTGGTCATCTTCAGAAGATGACGAAGAAGGGCTCTCAAACCTTCGTACTAGCAGCCTGGTGGTAAAACACTGGTCATCTTCAGAAGATGACAACGAAGGGCTCTCACCCCTCCATGCTTGCTGCTTTTCTTCAGAGTATGAAGAGGAAGGGCTCTCAAACCTTCGTACTCGCTGCCTGGTGGTAGAAGGCTCATCATCTTCAGAAGAGGAAGACAAAGAGCTCTCTCCCCTTTGCCTGCTCTCCTTTGTGATGATAGAAGGGTTGGTGCCCACGATGAACAGAGAGCTCACATCCCTTCGCACTTGCTGCCTGGTGGTAGAGGGCTGGTCATCTTCAGAAGATGACGACGAAGGGCTCCCACCCCTCCATGCTTGCTGCCGCCTGGGAGTAGAAGGCTGCTTTTCTTCAGAGGATGAAGAGGAAGGGCTGTCAAACCTTCGTACTCGCTGCCTGGTGGTAGAAGGCTCATCATCTTCAGAAGAGGAAGACAAAGAGCTCTCGCTCCTTTGCCTGCTCTCCATCATGATGGCAGAAGGGTTGGTGCCCACGATGAACAAAGAGCTCACATCCCTTCGTTCTTGCTGCCTGGTGGTAGAGGGCTGGTTTTCTGCACAAGAAAAAGGGCCCTCACCCCTTTCTCTGTGCTCCTTCATGGTGGTAGAAGGGTTGGTGCCTCCACTAGACGAAGGTCTCTCACCCCTTCGTCCGTGCTCCCTCAAGATGGTGGGAGGGTTGAGGTCTTCAGGAGACGAAGGACTCTCACCCCTTCGTTTGGACTTCTTCGAAGAAGAGTCCATATCTCCTGAAGACCGAGGTCTTGCAAAGAAGTTTCGTCCAAAAATGAATCTAAACATTTTCTCAATTATCTCTTTTGAATACTGGCGTTGTGAAACTGCAAGTACAAACACACAAACACACACAGCAATTACTTCACTGATAATCACATTATTGTTTCAAGCAGCACCCTAAGCAAGTTATTTCACTTAACTAAACCTTCTAACTGAACTTAAGTAAACTGAGAAATATTTCTCTGTTCACACATTATTATTGCACTGTGCTTGATAAAAAAATGCAAAAGGTCTGCCCCAAATATCACTTAGAATAATAATAATAATAATAACATATAGACTTCAGACTACAGTATAATGTACTTTCAAATAAATCAATCAAGTATTAATGTATGTCAGACACATATACAGTACATATGTCTATTGACATACTATAGCTGCAACTAGTAGGCTACAGCAGTGCAACACACGGGCCCTATTTTCAGACCACACCAACCCATAGAAACAAAATGGATAGAAAGGCCATTTCCATTCAAATCAACGTAGCAGAAAGGTGTACAATTGCCATGTCAACGTATAGCTAAACTTCAACAAACCCTGGAGTAGTAACGTCACGAGGCAGAGAGCCAGCCGCTAAATAAGTCAAATTAACTTAATGCCATTTTATTTATATGCACCGACGTCACACAAATGTGATAAAACATACAAAAAAACAAACATAAAAAGCAAAAATGTTCCGACAACAGTTTAACATGTTAAAGCATCTGCAGACCACTAGGTGGCGGTGCTACGACATGATACGCTCCACTAAAGGCACAGCCAGCACAAATACAACGGCTCGACGTTAGAGCACAGTAGCTAGCTAGCTATTAAAATATGCAGCTGCTAACGTTAATATTATCTGAAGCAACAAACTCTTTTTGTTTGGAAAATAAATCACTTAATTTAGTATATTTTTCACCCGAAGTTTTCTCTCTCTTTTTCTTGGCTCCCCCCTTTGGTCGTTTCGTGCCGCGATTCATTTTCTTTTATCTTGGTGGTGGTCAGTGATAATGGATTCGGCGCTAAAAGAAACATTTTGAAACTATCATAGACTTCTATTGTAGCTAGTTGCTAGCTCTCGCCGTTCACGGGTACATGGTACTGTAAACATATCCATGGCAACAGCGACATGGACCAAACAATGACGTCGTTGCAACGCTTATGATTGTGGGTAGTGTAGTTTTTCTACATACGATCGCGAATAAAAATACCTTTTTGAAAAATACCTTTTTGAAAAATAACAAGACAAATTAGTTTTTATTTTATTATTATTATCTATATTTTTTATCTATATTTTTTATCAGTAGCGGCCCATAGATGATGGCCAGTCCGTCACTGGGCTAGTGAGAATAATAATGTTAGACAATATTTCTACTATTGGTAAGAATAATACAAATAATAAAAACACTACAATGAAAGCAGTGTTTTCTAGCTAGCTAGCTATCTCAAGAGACACATTCACTGTAACACAACAAGACATTTTTGTTTTAGATCAACAACCCACAGATAATTTTAAAACAGGACGTATTTATACGTTTGAGAAATAATCTTTAGCTAATTCACATGTGATCGGTGATAGAAGCTGCAGAATGTCACAAGTGCAAACCTCTTAATCAATTCAAAGAGTAGCTAGCTATAGCTAGAAGTTACTAAATTTAAAGTTTCCTCGAGTGCAAGGAAACACTACACTTAAGCAGTCAATTTTGTGCACATGCAATTTAGGCAACAAGTAATGGAACATTTAGCTAATAATTAAAATTGTTTTGTGCAAGAGACAAAATGCATTTGCATCTCCTGATCACAGACAGCACATCTGATAGCTGCAATATAACTGATAAAAAAGATATTTATTTGACAGAAAATTGTGAGGATAGTAAATGTACTCCTTCCCCAACAAAATACGGCTCTACTTAACAGAAAGAGTTGAGTAAAAAAGTAGTTTTTAGCTCTTCTGTAAAGTGCGACTTACCTCTCCAAAGGATTGTGTTCAAAGGTACAGGAACTCTGTGTTCCGTTGTTTTGTTTTGTTTTTGAATTTTAAATAAAAGCAGAAGTTGAGTCTACGCAACGCAAAGTCTACGTTCAGTTACGGGTTCTGATTCGTCGACTGACCGTAGACTCCCCCAATTAAATCGCTCCGTTTGACTGTAGAAACGTGGGATTCTTGACAGCAGCTACCAATCACATGCCGACATTCAAAGCTGAACCTGCCGCTGCGGTCAGGTCTCCGGCGATCGTAGCCTACAGTATTTCTGGTAAGTCTGAATGAAATAAATTATATTTTTACTAAGCCTGAAATAATTCATTCTTCATTACACTCACTGTTTGTACTTCCCAGTTGATTTTTTTGATCGTTTGGGAAAAGCTAGCTAGCTAATGGTATCAACTAGCTAAAGGTAGATATAGCTAGCCATAGATATATTAGCTACACTAGATGTCGCCTGGCTACTGCTGTTCATTGGAACGAATGTGTATGTATCTATGATAGCTAGCTAGCTAGCTAATTAAAAGTCCTTTTGACAGGTAACGTTAACGTTAAAGTTACCGCTAATCGTTCATTACAATATTCTCAGCCTATTGTGAGTCATTTTAAATAAGACATTACATTTTATTTGTTGTGTATCCACTACGGAATATTGTTAATAGCGTACGCCGGTTACGTTAACGTTACTGCTTGTTAGTTAAATGTCAGTGTCTCGTTCAAATCTCCGTCCTCGGCCTACTTAACGTTACTCGGAGGCCTTTTAAATTAGCTATTGTATTTGTTAAACACTAAGGTTACGACAATATTTCTATCGATTTCTTTCTAATTTCTAACGTTACTAACTTGTCATGACAGACAAAGCATAGTCAGCCTAGTTGTCATTCAATTCCATAACTATTGGTTGAAAAATCATGTTGTAGAATAAAGTTATTGTTGCTGTCACAAAACATTCACTTTTTACATATTACTAACCTAATTCATGTTTCTGTTCATGCTATAACAGCATCTCAGGAATGCATTTCATCAAATAGAAATTGTCAGATAGACATGTTTTACTGGCAACTTTTGGGGCAAAGGATTTTTAACTGATTTTGAGTGGAAATATGGCATACAAACTTTGCCAGAGGGAAATGGGCTGAAAAGTGGATGAAATGTCAACATCAGAAGTTATATGAACTCTACCTCAAAGTTATCTTCATCTGAAGAGCTGTCATCAGGGTTGAGCAGTTGTCATCCTGCTCTGACATGTCCTCCTGGCTGTGTGATAAAAGGGTATCGATGACCTTTTGTACGCTAACATAAAATGCATTGCCATATGAAATTGAATACATAATATAAAATAATGTTAAAATAAAACTAATAATGTTGTGCTGTTACTGTGTCTAACTGTATTTCAGTATCTATAAGTGAAGATGGCAACCCCAGTAATCCGCATCGTCAACCCAGAGGCCCCTGCACACCGTCAACAGGCCGGACTGATGGCGACTGAAGAGGCCCGTTGCTGTCGGGAGAAAAAGATGGGTCTTCCCTAAACCTCCACAGGAGCTGCTCTTCCAGGACAGCGCCCTGACACACGCAGAGAAGCTCCTTCGAGCAGACGGCATCCCTGCACCGTCGTGTCAGCTGTGCCTGGGAAAGCTGCTAGTCCCTTTTGGCCAGTGTGACAATGCACCCTTCCACTGGCTTGTCGCAAATGATGTGGGATACATGAAGTAGTAAGCGTATTATATTAAATACCATTGTTGGCTGTGCATTTTTTTGATTGCATGTTTAAACACAAAACTACTTTATTCAGTGTTTATTATTTATCTATGCAAAGTTTTCTTTACTCATCCATCTATAAATTGCATGAACGTCTGTCTGTGTGTGTTATTGTTAAGCGCAAATCTCGAACCGTTAGTCCGATGGATTTCAAACTTGACAGGTGTCTCGGTACGGGCACGAGTAAGTGCAGTGCCAAGTTTGACGTTGTTTGGATAAGAATTGCAAAAGATATCGTCGGTAAAAGAATCACACATTGGCTTTTGCCGCTTTAGCCGCTGGCCACTCCCCCAATGCTCACTGAGTGAGCAGTGAGCAGGACCAGAGACAGAAAGAGAGAGAGCAGCAGAGCTTTGACAGCTAAAATGTGACATACACCTCAGGCCCACAAAAATGTGCAAAGTAGCACTACGTTAACGATCAAACGACACAAGACAACATTCCTCTCTGTCTCTCTCTCTGTCTCTCATTACATTACATACATTCTGAATCTACAGCGTTCTCTATCAGGTAAATACAGCAGTACAATGTCTTCCTCTGATGTAGACGTCGCCTACACTGTAAGTCAGTAGTATAGGCTATATACAGTGGAGTTGCAGCGGTTTGGGGTCCTTCTCGTCATATTTTCAACGGGCACCGCACTAGTCATCTTAATTGCAGTTTAAAGTGATGGTTTGGAGTAATTCACCCTAGGGTCCTTTGCACCACGACCTCGAGCCAAACGATGGATTGGAAAGTTTGTAAGTCCACCAGAAGTTTATGTAAATAACACTTGCCTGCTGGCTTCTGCTCTCTGCTGTTGTTGTTGCTGCTGTGAGTCTAACTGCAGGTAGCAGCAGCAGCAGCAGAGAGCAGAAGAGAGCAGGCAAGTGTTCAACTAAATTGTACGGTATACAAACTTTCCAATCCATCGCTTTTTTGTGGACTACATAACCTATTTGTACTAGTATAGACCTTTGGTATCATTTCGGGCATTATTAGTGGGGTCATTTACGAGATACAAACGTGGGTCCATTAGCCCCGCGCTAAGCTATTCAGCGGCTAACGCTACTCTACGCTAACTCGCCCAATGTTAGACCCAGGTGAAAAAAGCTTCTGGGGGGGTGTTTGGCTCGAGGTCATGCTGCAAAGGACCCTAGGGTAAATTACTCCGAACCATCACTTTAACTCATGATGTTGATGGTATTAAGTTGAAGTAGGGTATAAGTAACATATAAACCCAGAAAAAACTATTAATTCTACTATTCAACTACCGTTTTTTACTATGTGATGTTTAACCTACTTAAGTAGCACTTTTTAATGTAAGCCAGTCAGATTTGTCAATATTAAGTTATTGAAGCACATGTATGACATGTGCCTGCTGATCCCAAGGTGCAATGAAACTGAAGATATATCTTAAAATATCACTTAAGAACTACTTTTTCTTTTGAAATCAAACCGAGTTCCAGCATGCGAGCAAACAGACCACATGCTCTATCATTACAGTAGCAGCACAGTGTGGTTCATACAGTCAAATCTCATCTCTCTGTCCTCAACGTCCATTTGAAATGCAAAAGAAAGGCTTCTATGTATCTTCTATGTATGCTGCTCCTGGGACTTGGAATTTGCTGCTGCACACTGATCTTGGTCTAGTGGAGCTGGTCTCTTTTTTCTTTTTTTATTATGATTTTCCAGGTCCATACATTACCGACAATGATAACACATATCATACTTCTCATTAAGCCATCTGTAAATGTACATTAATAGCCCCCAGAAAAGTATCACAGGCTCCGTAAGCATAACAAAAGTGAGCAAGGAACTAATTAGGCATTCATACTGTATTATATATGCATAACCATTCTTAAATATGGAGCTGGTCTCTTTAAATGTTTTCAAAAGTAGGCTGAAGGTGTTGCAGAAGGGTACATAAGGTTGTAAATGGCGACAGGTGACACCAAGATCTGGGTCTTGGGTGCAGCTGTCGCTGTGGACCGGCTACACCCTGCTACGCTCTGCGATTCCCTGCAATGTCCGGCTACGTCCTGCCGCGTCCTGCCGCGTCCACTGCGTCCACCCATGCTCTGCTGTGCCACGCTACATCCCGTAACGCCCTGCTGTGCCTGACTATGACATGAACTACAACGACTACCATTGTAGTCACTGTTCCATTATCTCTATTGTGACTATTACGCCACTGTTCATCATAACTCTTTTCTCTTCGCCACTGTCGCAATAGCCACTGCTAATGCTTGCTCTTGGGGGAATTATTGGAATTGTTGGGGCTTTGTAAATTATAGAGTGTGGTCTAGACCTGCTCTATCTGTGAAGTGTCTCGAGATAACTCTTGTTATGATTTGATACTATAAAGACAATTGAATTGAAATTGAATTAGATACATTATTAGGGGATCACTAAGGTCTATATAAAAGAGACTTCAGATACAGTATTAGGGGACCACTAAGGTCTATATAAAAGAGACTTCAGATACAGTATTAGGGGACCACTAAGGTTTATATAAAAGAGACTTCAGATACAGTATTAGGGGACCACTAAGGTCTATATAAAAGAGACTTCAGATACAGTATTAGGGGACCACTAAGGTCTATATAAAAGAGACTTCAGATACAGTATTAGGGAACCACTAAGGTCTATATAAAAGAGACTTCAGATACAGTATTAGGGGACCACTAAGGTCTATATAAAAGAGACTTCAGATACAGTATTAGGGGACCACTAAGGTCTATATAAAAGAGACTTCAGATACAGTATTAGGGGACCACTAAGGTCTATATAAAAGAGACTTCAGATACAGTATTAGGGGACCACTAAGGTCTATATAAAAGAGACTTCAGATACAGTATTAGGGGACCACTAAGGTCTATATAAAAGCATCCAAAGAGCACCATGTCATGTTTTTTAGTCTAAAAATAATCAGTTTGATTTATTAATGTATGTATTCATTTTTCAAATATAAATTATAATATTTACATGAAAATATTTTTTTTATAAATAAATCACAGCAATTCTTTTGGGTGCTAAGTGAGTGCTATGGTAATCCAAGGGGTAGCTAACAGTACCCCAAGCCCCTCCCTGGGTGGCAGTGAAGGTCAGGGGCGGACCAGACCCCGACAGCAGAGGCTGGCTCTGGGGACGTCCCAGACCCCGTGAATTACACCTATGGTTGAGTGCATAATTTACAAAAAAATATATAGTATGTGCAATGGGCAGATGCAAAGTCCAGGATAAAGGTAAGTGCAGAGGGTAGTGACTAGTGATGGTGTCTGGGGGAAATAATACTAATATTAATAATTCATTATTATTATGAATTTATTTTTTTACCAGAGACTGTATGATCTCTTTTATTACTATAATAATTGTTATTCACGTTGGGATGATTTGATTGGCTCAGCAGTGTGGGTAGGCGGCTCCCAGCCTAGACGGAAATGCTCCTTGACAGACAGCTTCGGTGACCAATGAACACATCATATTCAGTCGTCGTCACATTTTTGCTGACGTGGACCGGACGCAGGAAGTGCGGTCTTCCGGGTTAGAGTTCCTGGAACAGCTGAGGTTGTTTTGGAGCTGCGATGGCCGAAGACCCTACGCTGTCCCTCCGGGTCTCGGAGATCAAGGACCCGGCGGTTCTCTTCGAGGGCTACAACACCGCGGAGATCCGCAGCATCGAGCGCAAAGTCCGCGGGGAGATCGAGCACAAGAAGGAGGAGCTGAGGCAGATGGTGGGGGAGCGCTACCGGGACCTGATCGACGCCGCCGACACCATCGGAGAGATGAGGCAGTGTTCGGAGAGCGTGGTCCGGTCCATCCGGGACATGCACCGGTACTGCCACAGCCTGAAGCAAGGCAGAGCCAACGGGACACACAGCGGCACACAGGAGGTGAACGGCTAGCTAAACCTGCAGTAAACCTGCATCGAAGCCCATTCCACACCTATGTGGAGCCAAAACACACAGTAGCTAGAGCTGTAACAATTCCAAATTTTGTTAGTTAATTGTCTTGAAAAACTTTCAATGATCCCTCAATCCTTGAGGGTGGACCCCTAACCGCCCCCCCCCCCCCCACCCCACCCACCTGCCAAATATGTGCACCTAAGTCTTCCACAAACAAGAGCTGTAACTCTGTAGCCTACAATTAATTGTCTCAGAAATAATTGGGATTACCAATATAATTGTCTATTTCAGTCAAATAAATTAATAATAATAATAAAAAATGTATTTCTTTTAAAACAAATTAAAGTTTTGAATGAATCCCAGGAGACATCTTTTGGTTATATATCACTGTCATGTGACCCAGATGATGTAATAACACTAATACACAGCCTGTGACGTAAACAACGCCGCTTTATTGTCATAAGACATGTTTTCTAACCGTATCCCCGTCACTACCTACTGTCTATGGTCACTACCCGATGTGAGTCGAGTGCAGATGTGAGTTGCGCATGCGTCACTTTGCGACAGTGACCAGATTTCACGCAGATCTGGATCCCTTGGCGTTATGAGGTAAACCGTTTAAATCTGAGCATGCGCAAGTCACACCTGCACTCGACTTACATCGGGTAGTGACACACACCCCCCCCCCCCTTGTCATTAATGTTGCTATGAACATGTATGCCAACAATTGAAATAACAAAAATATATAGTCCAAACAATAGTCACTTATATAATTACAATTGGGCATATCTAAACAAAATCAACGATTACCAGTCACAAGCCTTAACACCTTAGCTAATGTTAGCAAATAATTGCAGTTAAAGGAACACGCTGACTTATTGGGAATTTAGCGTATTCACCGTAACCCCCAGAGTTAGACAAGTCCATACATACCCTTCTCATCTCCGTGCGTGCTGTAACGCTGTCTGACGGCTCCAGCGGCATCAGCCCATCACAGATCAGGCACGTGAATGGTTCCAGTAATCCTACTGCTCCGAATAAGTGACAAAATAACGCCAACATGTTCCTATTTACATGTTGTGATTTGTAGAGTCACAGCGTGTACATAAAACAACGTAACATGAGACACAGCCGTCTTATAACCGTAAACAAACCGGGAACTATATTCTCAGGCTTAAGAATATAGTACTTGGGCGGAGTGATATGCTCGCAGCAAGCCTGTCTGAGAATATAGTTCCCGGTTTGTTTTACGGTTAGAAAAACGGCTGTGTCATGTTACCGTTGATATTTGTACTACGCTGTGACTCTAAATCACAACATGTAAATAAGGAACATGTATTAGCGTCTTTGTCACTATCTAGTGTCGAAGCAGTAGGCTAGTTGGAACCAGTTACCTGCAGGATCTGCTAAGCTAATGCTGGAGTCGTCAGACAGCTTTACAGCACGCACGGAGATGAGAAGGGTATGTATGGACTTGTCTTACTCTGGGGGTTACGGTGAATAAGCTAAATTCCCAATAAGTCGGCGTGTTCCTTTTTAAACAAAAAAAAAAACTGATTAGAGAATAATGTAATAATTGCTACAGACCTTATAGTAGCTGCCTGAGTTTAGCTGAAGACTGCCTCAACACGTTCTGATTGGTGTGTGCATTGAAGGGCTCCACGACCGGGGCAATTCTATTTCAGTTGCTTACGTTTCAATTTGGGTTGTAATCTGCGCCCTGAAATTACCAACTTCTTCTCTGGGGACCACCAACATTAAACTTCACAACCAGTCTCCTGCTCTCCCTCTGACAGATCAAATAGAGACTCAGCCAAAGGCGGGAGTCTGGCACAACCACCTCCGATTGGCCCACACTACGTATCTGTTAACCCTTTCCTTGGCGGGGTTACAGGTGCTGTCACTACCCGATGTGAGTCGAGAGCAGATGTGAGTTGCGCTTGCTCAGATTTAAACAGTTTACGGCATAACGCCAACGGATCCGCATCCGGCAAATGTTTTAGCTATCTATGATTGTTTGATTGCTAACGTTAGCTCAAAAGGCCATTCAGGTGATAGCCTTTGTTGTGTTTGATTGCTAACTTGTAGCCAGCAGTGAACAAACTTCGTTATGTAGGTCCATTTTTATTGTATTGACATTTACAGAAGTCTCTCGTTAGCAGGTTCTTGTAGGCTACTTCAGCCTCTAATCTAGAACTGACATCAGGGATCATGCCGTTTAAAATGTGTTGCCTTACGCTAAATAATAAATGACTGCTATGTAATGTACCTATCTCATTATTCTGTGGCTAACAGCGAAACAGATCTGTGACGCATGCGCAAATCACATCTGCACTCTACTCACATCGGGTGGTGACAGCGCATGGCATCGGCGACAGACACACAGGATATTAAACCTGTTTTAAGCCCTTTGAACCTGTAATTGTTTGTCCTCTGTCACTAACAGACAAGTTCACAAACTCTCACTTGAAGCACAAATTGATTTTCAAATAAAATAAAAATAGTTTTTTACTATAAGAATTTTTAGGGAGGCTGAGATGAAATTTAGGGTGGCTTGAGCTCACCTAAAAAGGGTCTAAAATCACCAATGCTGCACGACATGAGAAAAATATACGATAACTTTGCTGAATATCATAACAATATTAGTTAAACCGATATTAAAGTGTTCTGCTGTTCTCAGTATTCTGCTAAAATACACCAATTAAATTACAAACGAAAGAAAATAATTTCCAGCATTCTTTTATTGCACAAATTGAATATTGACTTGAATATAAAAGGCACCACTTAAAGAAGGATGACCATTACATTTTAAAGTGCCCTTTCCTTTTTGATATTGTTTTGTATAGTGTTTATTGCGCCAGTTGATATCGCGATGGCGATCTATTTTTTTTTATCTGTGTTTTTTTTTTTTAGGCTTTCAATATTTCTTTAATTTTTTTAAATGTTTTTTCCCCCCCAAAGTTTGAAATTTTTTTTATGTTTCTTTGATGATTTTGATTTTTTTTTTTCTGATTTTTTTCTGATTTTTTTCTCCTTTTTTTAAAATTTTTTTTTTTTTTTCTCTCCTTTTTTTTTGACGTTTTCTTCTTTTTTGGAAAAAAATAATAACTATTTGTATAGGGGCCAGTAAAAATTGACTTTGGGCAAGTAGAGTTTTCCACATTGACCCCTGAAATATTACTGTACATGACTACATTGTCTGGCGTTTGGACTTATTATCCTTATATCATTGCTTGTCTTTCTGATATGTGATTGAATACACACGCTATCTAAAGTCTAAACATGCAGTGTGTCTGTGTGGTGATGTAGAGCCAGAGGCAGTGGCAGGAGAAGTTCTACACCATGGCCTCCCAGATTAAGCTCCTCTTGGAGATCCCAGAGCGCATCTGGAGCGCCATGGAGGCGTGCCAGTACCTGCAGGCCACCCAGCTCTACCTGCTGTGTTGCCACCTGCACGGCCTGCTGCAGCTGGAGGCTGCTACAGGGGGCCATTACAGCCCCGTCCTGGCCCGCTTCCCCATTCTGGTCCGGCAGGTAGCCACCACGGGACACTTCAGGTACTAGATCTTTCCTTACTTGTGTCTTTGGGAAGACACAATGTCACTAAGTAACATTCCTGCTTTGGGGCTAGAGATTCTTATAAAAATATAACTGAAAGGAGTAGTGATGGATCCACTAGAGCCAACTAGATCCAGGTAGTGAAAGCTATGGGGTATTTTAGGCCTTTATTATATAGGACAGCTGAAGATGTGAAAGGGGAGAGAGAGAGGGGGAATGACATGCAGCAAAGGTCAGAGTCTACCTGCGGCTGCTGCGACAAGGACTGAGCCTTTGTACATGCGGCGCGCGCTCTACCAGGTGAGCTATCCAGGCGCCCCAGGAGAGCCAGTTTTTAACACAACGTATCAAACGTTGCATCCAGTTGTAAATAGCATGCCTGCTTATCAAGCTGTCATCCCTGAACATACAATATGCAATGTTTTCTACATTAGCCTATCATATCCAAGAGCACATTCACTGTTAAGAGCTGGCCCAAACTCCTGAGTGAGTCAGTGTTATGGACGGAAGGGCAGAGCAAGTTTAAATATCTTTTTCTAATCTATATTTCCATCTTGTAATACCACTGTTTGGGGTGTTTTTAAAAAAATATTAATTATTTGTAAAAGAGCAGACTTAGGGTGGTGTTATAGCCCTGCTTGTTTTTTTAATGTTTTTATGAAATATCTGTATAAAGTGCATGATCATATCACAGTATTATTTACTGCCACAAATTAGAGCTTGGCGAGCTGCAGGAGGCTCGCGAGCCGCGCAATAAGTAATCAGTGGTGGAATCTAACTAAGTACATTTACTCCAGTACTGTACTTAAGTACAAATGTTGAGGTACTTGTACTTTACTTGTCTTTTTCTTTTCATGGCACTTTCTACTTCTATTCCGCTACATTTCAGAGAGAAATATTGTACTTTTTACTCCGCTACATTCATCTGTTACAGCTTTAGTTACTAGTTACTTTACACATTAAGATTTCTACACACAAAACACATGTAGTTTATCAAATCTGATGTTTTATTATCCATTAAACTAGCTAGTAATATATAGACAATCAAGTCCAGCTGAAATGATTAGACCATTGAACACTTAGTTGATTGACAGAACTGTTTGGATCGTTTCCAGTTTCTAAAATGGGAGGGTTTTTCTGCATTGAGTACTTTTACTTTTAATACTTTAAGTACATTTTCCTATTGATACTTTTTTTTTCAATACCTTATTGTAGTGCTTTCATATCCAGTCACATGTTGTTATGTTTTTTCCTGTTGCATTTCAATCTTTTACAGTTTTATATTATTTAATAACATAGAAAAAGAAAATACATTAAAAAAAAAACATAAACTGTCAACATACCAAAACATTCCTATTGATACTTACAGACCTTTTACTTAAGTATCATTTTCAATGTGGGACTTTTACTTTTAACAGAGTATTTGGATACACTTTTTACGTAAAAAAAAATATGTAATGTAAAACTATAAAGTTTGTATTTGATGTAGCTTATTTATTCTCGAGAAACAACTCGCACATCCAAACATATTCCTCTGTGCAGGTGTGTTGGACGATAACATCAACTTCGAAAAACAACGAAATAAGCTTGATGAAGGTCCCGGGGGCCGTTAACATTAGTTTTTCTAAATAAAAGCTGATGCTGTAGCAAGAGCAGAGGGCGGGATTTTTTCCCTTTGTTTCGATGTAACTTATTTATGAAATCAATGTTCTTCATATTTGTTTATATCATTTATTTTTTTCTGTGTTGTTGGAGTCTGGAGTAGAGGATTTTATATCCTGTACCAGAAGATTTTCAATGAATTTCAGTAGAAATCGGTCAGCGTCTGGTCTGTTCTCTTGCAGGTCCACCATTCTCCTGGACAGCCGCTCTCTGCTGCGGGGCCGTGCCGTGTCGGACCAGGCCATAGCCGAGGCCCTGGTGTCCACCATGCTGCTGGAGGACAGCTCGCCGCGCCAGGCCCTGGCAGACTTCCTGCTGGCCCGGAAGGCCTCCATCCATCAGCTGCTCAACCAACCACAGCACGGTATCCTACCGTTTTGTAACACCTGCCAACATAAATTCACATCAATATCAGAGTGTGGCATATAGGGCTGCACGATATGATGAAAATATGGGATCATGTTGTTGAATATGGCGCTAACCATATAACTCGCGATAAATAAACAAGATATTAAAGTGTTCTCAGTTGTGCTGCTCTCAGCGTTCTGCTAAAATGCAACAAACTGCTTGTTGAATTTAAAACAAATGAAAGGAAATCAATTCCAACTGTCTTTTATTAAACAAACATTGAACTGAATATAAAATTGGCAGCACTGAAAAATGTGACATACATTTATAAAGCGCAAATTTCTGCTGAGATTTTCTTTCAACAAACAAAACATCTTTGAGTGTATTTTGCGATGTTTTTATCGCGAAAGTTGATATTGCAATGACGATAAAAAAAATCATATTGTGCAGCTCTTGTGCCAGACAGTGGCGATTTTAGACCCTTTTTAGGGGGGCTCAATAAAAAAAATCCTTTTTTTTTTTTTTTTTTATAAATCAATTTTAGTGCTTCAAGTTAGAGTTTGTGTAAACCATTACAGGTTCAAAGAAACAGGTTTTATATCATGTGTTGCTGTCGCCAATGCCATGCTCCTGTAACCCAGTCAAGGAGAGGGATATATTTTATTTAGTTATTGTTTACACCTCATTATCATTTCATTTGATTCTGGTTGTCCATAAAGGGACTTTCATAGTTTTTTCACATGTTCAATATTTTGCATTTATTTATTTATGTTATAAATCGGAAATCCTATGTATAGTGATGTTTTGCAACGATATTTAAAAACGATTCTTTTCCCTAAAATATTTTTTTTATATATATTTTTTTTTTTTAACCAATGATTGACCTAAATATTTTCTGTTTCTACGGTACCGCCGACGGTGACTACACCATATCTGTTTCCAGCAAAACAGAGCGAAAGCAGAACAAGCTGAAAATCCTTGTTATGTTCTAAATAAATGTCAGAGTGACTGACTGACATGTGATGTGCATTCTTCTTAGTAAACAATTTTTAGAAATGTCTCATGATATATTGTCTCTAGATGTGTATTATTCAACTTTTGTTTTTGTAAAAGAAGGAAAAGAAAATCACAATACTCTGTACTATCGAATCGCAATAATCGCAGTAGATGAAAACTGCAATACAAATCCAATCAGCACCCATGTATCTGGAAAGAATCAAATTGGGACAGAAGCATTACGTCCCAGCCCTATAAGGCATAATGCTTGAAGGCTTATACCGTGAAGCAGAGCAGGAAATGTTGTTTGCAGTATCATTATTTTATGAATGTTAGTAAAGCAAAAAGGACCTGTCCGTGTCAGTTGACGTAAACCTGTGTGTGTTTGGTCCAGGTGCGGGGATCAAGGCCCAGGTGTGCAGCCTGGTGGAGCTGCTGGTCACCACTCTGTTCCAGGCCTATGCAGTCTTCTACCTGCCCCCAGAGGGAGCCCCCCGGCCGGGGGAGGGAGCCCTGAGCTGTGGCATGCTTTTCTCTATCCTGGAGAATGTCACCTCCACCACATATGCAGGTAAACAGCTGGGGTGACAGGATAATTTTAGTGCTTAGCGAGAGCTATTGAAAACAGGCCTCAGGCTGCGTTCAGACTGGGAAACAAAGTCGGTCTCAACCTTTTGCCACAGGCCCGCCGCAATTTTGTGTTTGTCCCCGCTGCGACAACCCCCGCACCCTCCGATGGCCGACGCTGGCAGTGTGAATGAGGCCTTAGGAAGGAATAGTCTCTTTCTTTTCCTATAAATCCTAGGCTGTTTTGGCACGGTTTGCACTCCTTTTATTGACAGGCTTACAGCATTAAGCAACAATAATTTGGCATTCATGTCATATATTGTTATTTTCAGAATAAGTGAGGCTACTCAGAAATGTCATTATTTGGCATGTCAGTTATACTATACATGTTCTAGGACAGTTTTTATTTAAAAAACTAACATAAACATTTTGTGTTTCTGTATGTCCATGGGTTTGAACTATCATGTGTATGTATCCGTGTTCCAGGGGTGTACGGACCATGTTGGAGGGACAATGGGAGATGTTAACAGGAAGTATAATATTGTGAGGGAGTAAATTTTGGGCTGAAGCCTTTTTCTTTTAGCCAATATCTCTCTACAATTTTCTGACTCTATACCATGAAAAGTCATGCTATATTAGCTACGAGCAGTTCCTGTTTGCACTATTAATACTGAAGGAGAGCTCGAAACATGATGTTTTATGGGGCAAATTTTCAATTTTGTTTGATTTCTAGAGGTGTGACGAGATCTTGTCCCACGCAAGATTAAAATGTGATGAGACATCTCTTCGAGGTAAAAACTGTCTTGCGTTATCGGTCACAGGTGCAGAGCAGCAGCCAGTCTGACCTGGTTGGTCTTATAATACATCTGGCTTAGAGGATGAGTCTGGCTTGGACCTCTAAATTAGCAGAGAAGATCCCCTGTCCCAATGTTGACTCTGAGTTCACTTTTGCAGAGCGGTAGCGGAGTTGCAATCGCTTTTTATATTTAATTCAATGTTTAATTTGTTCAATAAAATAGTGTTGGAAATTATTTTCCGCTTTTTAAATTCAACAAGCAATTTGCTGTTTTTTTAGCAAAATATTGAATAACAGCAGGACAAAACTGAGTACACTTTAGTATCTGTTTATTTATTGCAAATAATATCGTTATTGTGATATTCTACAACGTTTTTGCATATCACATGCTTTCCTCATATCGTGCAGGCCTAACAAATATCCATAGATAATGAAAATGTGAGACTATAAATCCCATCTCTCTCCTTAGCTAAAGACAGGAGGGTGTTGCAGGAAGAAACGAGTACAGCCAGCTGGTTCAAGTACCTGCCTCCCTCCATCACCGAGTTTCAGCCCACCCTCCGCACCCTGGCTCAGCCAATCCAGAGAGAGCAGCTCCGGGACACCCTGCAGCAGTGGATTGATACGTAAGCTCCAACCAATCATCTGTTCACATTTGTTCTGTTTCCTTTTGTCATAGGTGTTTTCAAAGTTTGACATTTAAAGTCTTAATTATTAGCATACCCAACCACAGAGACTGGTAAAATGATAGGTAGGTAGGGCTAGTCTTGAATACTTGATTATTTGAAAATGTATTCATTGGGTAGGTGTTTGGTTTTTAATTTTGGGATTTGGATATTCGGGAGTGTTTTTTCCCCCAGTACTGTAGAATAACAGAATAACAGAACCTTTTAATTTATTGCTAAAGATGTAGAAGGTTTAGGTCACCATCATAGTACTACAGGGCGGTGCAATTGGCATACCAGGCGGTGATACAGAGTATCCTCCATTTTGAGCTGCCTCAGCCTGTGGAGGAAAAAAAAGCAATTTTTCGGGTGAGGTCCTTGGTGATGTAAACCCTGAGGATGCTAGGTAGTCCTATTGATGGTGATGAAGGTGGTCCTTCTCTTGGCCGTCTTCCACAGTCGTAGTCCACAGTGAGCTCCTTGGTTTTGCTGGAGTCGAGATGGAGGTTGTTGTCCTGGCATCATGATGTCAGGGCTCTGACCTCCTCTCTGTAGGCCGTCTCATTGTCATCAGTGATCAGCCAATGACAGTTCTGTCATCAGCAAACTTGATGATGGTGTTTGAGCTGTGGGTGGCCACGCAGTCGTGCCTGAACAAGGAGTACAGGAGAGGGCCGAGCACACAGCCCTGAGGGACGCCGGTGTTGAGTCAGGGTGGAGGATGTGGTGGAGCTAATCTGCCCAGCCTGGGGTCTTCCCGTCATGAAGTCCTAATCAATTTTCAAAACTATCTTTGATTGATTTTATGTTGATACAGTATCTAATCAATGCATCATCAATGTATCCTCTACTTTCAGCTGTAAGGAGGACATCTGCCGTGGCGTTGGCAGCCTTCTGGTCTATGTGAAGAGCCTGAAGGGATTGGCAGCCATTAGAGACGCTGTGTGGGACCTCCTGTCCACCGACTCAATCAGTCAGCACTGGAGCACTGTGTGTCAGCGGCTGCTGGAGCGCCCCCTGGCTGCCTGGGATGACTTCCTGCAACAACTTTTTCTTCAGCGCCTGCAGGTTAGTGCTCTTCTAGTTTCACAATTGGTATTGCATTTTGCTGTTTTTATCATCTAAACGGGTCTATCCGTTGACTTTGTATATATGCCTCCACGCAATTATGTGTTGTGTTCAATATCACAATATCAGCAGGCCTGCCTGCACTACTATTCTACATATTGTAATATTCCAATGATTCCTTCCTCCGATTTCCCAAGGCCATCACCAAAGAAGACACTGAAGCCATATCAATGAGCTCCGTCCAGCTCCTCACCTCAGCTGTGAGGGATCTTGAGGGCCAGGCCATCCATACTTCTTCAGGTACCAACCATGGCTCAGGGCGCGGGGCTCAGTACGAGGTAGATGTGGCATCCTTCCTGTGGTCGGAGTCTCCAGGGGACCTGCTGAGCGATGCGGGCTGGGTCAGTGTGAACCAGCGGGGGCAGCAGCACCAGAGGAGTAGCCTGGCCATGAAGACCCAGGCCCTGACGCCCTGCGTTCAAAACTTCTGCTCATCCCTGGATGCTAAGCTAAAGGCCAGGCTGGATGACCTGCAGTACTACCTACCCTCCCAAGACACAGGTAAGGGCAGCTCAAACTTAGCCACTGTGTGCTAGTGTTCTTAAGCCAGTAACATTCAGACAGACTTCTTCCTTAAGGCCCTGACACACCAAGCCACCAGCCAGGAACTAGTAGAGACGAAGGCTCACTCTGCTATTGCCTTGGCGGGAATCTATCTGTCATTCAAAAAGGGAAACTGGATACAAACGTTGCTGTGATACCCACAACAAACAGCGTTTGCTTGAATCAGCAGCGGCAGAACTAAACAAAGCCCACGGCCCCTCTGCTTCACTATCCGCCGGGAAAATAGCGGACACCGGGAGATGGCTAACCAGAGATGTCCCTCTCCCGGGCTGTCATCTGTTCTCTCCGCTAAGAATTCTCCCTACGATGGGAGCGGAGGGGCCGAGCCTGAACGGCGTGCTGCTGGCTAGTTAGCTAACATTAGCTTGCTAATTCCACCCCGCCACATTCCTTCAACAGATTATTAGCCAAACCAAGTTGTCACTCATGATGCAATAGCTATATGCCTTCCTAAGATGTGACAAGAGCGTTTGAATGAAACATTAAGTTGTTACATTTTACCAATTTAGAGGCTGGCTGGCTTGCTAGTAAGGTAGCTTTCTTGCTAGGGGGCTAATTGTTTAGCCGTGCAGATGGTGCAGAGAGAGGGAGGTCTATTACGGTCTTATTAAATCCACTTCCACTACTGCCCAACTTGGACCAAAGGCCAACAGCTCCTTGGTGTGTCAGGGCCTTTAGGACAGGGAGTGGATTGTCAGTCCCCGGTCACGTTCTAAATGTCCAAACACCTGTTGCTAATTTTCATGTAGCCAGAGGCTGAGATCATCATAGTCGTCTTTTTTTTTTATTATTTTTATTTGATTTATTTTTGATTTGACAAACAACATTATCCAAAGGATAGCATGTTAAAGTGTAAACACGTATTTCCAACATGGTCCTTGGTGTGAAAACATGCAATAGATAACGAAGACCTATTTCAGGTCAAAGACGATAACATACAATACAGATCATCCAAGCTTTAAAAGCATTCTAAAATCAGAGAATCATAAATCAAATCAAATAATCAGTCTACTCTAATTGAAAAATATTGGCTACTCTATTCCATAAAAATGCCTTAACCTTGTGTCTAAAAGCCCCTCTGGTATTTACAAAGAAAGCGGCCCATTATTCCACAATGTTATACCTGTATTAAAAAAAAGAACTTCTAGCTGTATTGTTGACTCTGGGCACTTTACAAGAACGGACACTGGCCCTAGTATTGTGATTATGCTGTGTATGAACCATTTTTATATGGGAATGTAGATATTTCATAGCAGAGCCACTGACATTAAATAGGCAAACATTCCTGATCTGCAAAAGAGGAAAACTAAAGCCCCACAAGTTTTGAGGCAGAAATGATCATTGTAGCTCAAAAAAATGCCAGCTAGTGCAAGAATTAAGCAGACAGTTTGTACACAACGTTTAGTATACAGTACTGTACACAGGCCCAGTGTTGTTCTCACATCCTAATATAGTGAACACATGATGTTCATCTTTCACGCTGTGCTCGGCAGGCTCTGATTCCATCTCGGCGGCAGTTCCCTCCTCTGGTCCCACAGAGAGCTCGTCAGCATCCTCTTTTAACCGCTTCACGGACTCGCCGGCGGTGGAGGAGGCTTTACGTGAAGGCTGCACGGCCTGCGTACGCCACATCCTGTCCTCCATCCGCTCTGAACTGGCCGCAGCCACGCCTGACCCCAGCCCCGCCCGCCTCAGCTCAGTTCTTTTCACCGCCAGGCTGTGCCAGTCCATGGGTGAGCTCTGCCCCAACCTGAAGTATTGCATCCTGGGAAAACAGAGGGCGTCTGAGGCCACAGCAAAGGGGACCCCCAGACAGGGCAAGAAGCTGGGCAAAGCGAAGGCCACGGAGGTCAGCCCGGCCCAGGCCAAGTGGGCGGGTCTAAAGGAGGAGCTTCTCGTTTGCAGCATGGAGGCGTACCGCATCTGGAGCTCCGCCCTCTCTAAAGTCAGACACTGGATTTCACTGTGTTATTTCTTATTAAATGTGGCATACAGTCTGATTTGTGTTGAGTAGTGTAGAATCCTGGGTGGCAGAGACTAAGATAGCAAGCGGCAATTAACTGTCGAATTTGAGGATGGAGGTTCAGCTTTTTTGGAACGGTATAGCAGTGTTTCCCACAGATTAGAAAGCAATGTGCGGCGGCCTGTGTTGATAGTGCGGCGCACCGCCACAAATTAGTCTATATGTGGGAAACACTGGGTATAGATAATGAATTAATCTAAGCGCTAAAGTCCATTTACTAGCTTTTTGTAGTGTTTAACTGCATCAGTCACATTACAGTTAAGTATCAAGGTAGCCATTGTCATCCAACATCAGAGACCATCTTTAAACCGAGAGAGGGGTTATTATCTCCCTCCATATGGGACTGTAAATGAATGTTAATGCTGCTCTGCGTGAATTGCCAAATGTTTGCCATAGCAACATTATAAGTTGGTACTACAGTATGTCACTGTTGTGTTTTGTCCCACTGCCCCAAAATGGCAGCTTTAATTCACGTCAAAATAGTTTCAAGACCTGCCTAGTGACGATGCGTGGTGTTGTGACAGGTGCTGCTGGATAAGTTTGGCGCAGCGCTGCATGCCGAGTCTGCCGGCGCCATCCTAACAACGGCAACAAACTGGGAGGATCTAGAGATCCAAGAAGAAGCCGAGTCGGGGAGCAGCGTCACATCCAAAATCAGTCTTCCAGTCCAGGTCAGCTGCTCCGTACCACCTCTTAGGACACAGACAGGAAGCAGAGTGGTGGCTGATTCCATTCAAAGATCTGATGGTGAACCTTGTGTTTTCTGTGCAGCCGTCGTGGTTCGTGCAGTCACTGCTGTTCCAGCTGTGTGTGGAGGTGAACCGGGTGGGGGGCCACGCTCTGCCCCGGCCCACCCTGCAGGAGCTGCTGCAGGCCTGTCTGACTCAGGCCCTGCACCACTACCACAGCCTCACACAGCAGGCATCCAGCAGGGTAACACACACACACACACACGTACAAACACACTCACACAGTGTTGAGAATTAGGGAAGTTCTGTACTGTAATAAAAAAATACTCTGACCTTTTGAGTACCAGGTACATTGATGTAACTTTTGTCTCGTCACCTATACATTTCTGAATTGTAAAGCCTGGATTTGGGCGTAGTGAGATAACTTGGTCTTCAGATTCTGTAATCTCTGAAAGGCTTGGGGTAAGGGTTATCCTGATGAGATTCAGACATCATTGTGGACCTGGGAAACAGCAGTTGACAAAAATCCCACCACAAGGTCCCCCTAATGCGGAGCCTTTACATACAGCAAATGGCCAATCAGACTGTAGCAAGTGCCCGCCATATCATGCATTTAAAGTATACCTTTTTTTGTTACTAATTGTCCCGTTTAGTCGGTGATATGTTCTGCTTATGTTGAGTTTGGTGGGTCAGTTTAGTCTGTTCAGTTCTATTCAGGTTTTCTTATGTTATCATCACCTGAGTTTAGTTCGGTTTACTGCTGTTGCTCAACCGATACCGGGCACAACGTGAAAACCTTTAGGAGTTCAGGATTTGCCGAAGTGTCTAACCTATGACACTTTGAAAATATCCCAAAAAATCAGAGTTTACGCATTTTTGCAAATTAAAAGGTGCCGTAGGTAGGATTGTGAAGATCCAGGACTTAGCCAAAGAATTTGAACATCGACCACTTCTCAGTCCCTCCCCCCCGCCTTTTTGCTGAAGCCCAAAACGGTCTCCTAAGCCCCTCACCCCACAAGGGAGAATGAATGTGTGTGCATGAGCAGTGATTGACATGCAGTTAGACACCCCCACTGGCCCTGATTGGTGCATCTGAACAGGGAGTGGTGGATATTTGCAAATTCCACTACAGGCTGTAGGTGGTGCCAGAGGAGCCGGATTGTTTTTTAATGACCTGCTTCATGTAGTTCTACTGGAACATAGGGTCAGTTTCTGCAAATATGACAGAAAGTTAGTTTTATAAGTCTTACCTACTGCACCTTTAAGATGGAGGAATTGTGGATAACCATGTTTGTTAGTTTTCTGATAATCAGAGTCCAATATGGGTCAACGTTGAGGGCCCTCCGTGTCTCGTGAATGGTTGGTCATTCTGGTTAATCAAACCACATTCTAACACTCACACAATCAAAAGCAATGAGGTCGGAAAGTGATCGAATGCCCCAGCAGGAGGAAAAACAAGGAGGATAAAGAAGAAGAAAATGAAAAGAAGGGCAAAGTGTTAAGGAAAAACTCCGGAGCAGCACAACTCATTTCACACGCGTAAAGAAGATTCAGGAGACTGTGAGGAATTACACAGGAGCATTTAATGAACGCTCAATGGAGGATAGAATGTAGACAGGCACTTTATGTTATGTAGGTTACTTTGCAGTGCCGTCCCAACTCTCTGAAGCTCCTGTCTTCCTGAAGCAGGAGAAGAGAAGCTGGAGAGTATGCAAAAGTGTGGCAGGCCCACTGACCTCCAAAAGGAGACAGTCCTGAACATTCCCATAGGCCTCTTGCACGCTGTCTGCGTGGCGTGAGCGTGCCATCTGCGTGGCGTGTCCGTTTTTATTTCGGCTCCCATGTTAACAGGTTAGAGCTTACACACTGCCTGCGTGACGCGCACGTCTCCAAAAACGCGTGCATGCTAGAAATGGGGCCGACGCCTATTTTTCACGCGACATCCAAGCGTGTTGGAAGCGTTTCCAGGCAAAATAGAATAGGAAAAGATGTTTATATGTCATTTTGACACGAATACATTAAATAAATGACATTTTGATGTTTGAAAGTCTCTAGGTTTTGACATAAATGCAGATATAAATGTAATTGTTGCACCTGTCAATACAGAACGAAATATTCTGTAGCCTGTTTTGCCATCAATACTGCCAACGTTGTCTTTGCTGTAATCAGTGGTATTTCATTTTATCAATGGGAAACATGCATGTGTACAGACAAGGCTAGCAGCAGCAGCGCCGCGTCAGACACGTTTCTGGTGTGTAAAGACATAGAAAACGCCACGCAGCCGCCACGCTCACGCCACGCAGCCGGTGTGAAAGAGGCCTTATCACGCAGCGTGCTTAGATTCCCTGACTCGATGGAGGCACAGAGTTTAAGTACTCCTCTGCCTGGAAAGGTTATGAGGTTATTTTGGACACTGACCTGAATGACACCACACATAGCATGAGTTTGTAAGCTGGAAATTCCACGAAGAAGAAGAAGAAGAGGGAAATGATCAGACAAAAGAAATCGGAAGGGAAAACAGGGGGGGACGGAAAAAGGAGGGAGTAAATAGAGGAATGGAGAAGGAAATGCACTTTGTTTTCATTCGTTAGGACCCACATTAGCTTCCTAAATGTCTCTGCCTTTTTGTCCCTGTTCCTCTGTCCTCCAGGACGGTGCATTTCCCATGACTCAGAACCGGGCCCTGCAGCTGTTGTTTGACCTGCGTTACCTCAACACCACACTGGGCAGCAGGCCGGAGGAGGGCAAGAGCTCCCGGTCCCACCAAGACCCCAGGTAACTAATTCATCACATGCAGCCCTTTGCTTTTTTTTTTTTTTTACTTTTTTATTTGAATAGGACCAGATGCTACGACATAGGAGGAGGTGGCACTTTTCTGTGGAGACACAGCTGCAGTGCTTCACCTTCTCTCTCCTTAGCGTCCCAGCGTCTCTGCGTGGTGGCCACTGCTGGGCCGAATAAGGCTTTCGAGTCCGCAGGGGTTGTCGAGGAGTTGAGTTTCTCCTTCTCCGAGAAGCTAGATAGGTTTAGCCACCTAGCATCCAATAACATTTCATTTGATATTTTTTTTCCCAGCTTTCTTTCAATACTTCGGTTGTTGGAATTCCTCTTTTACATGTAAAGTCTTGACATCATTTTTTGTGTGTGTCTTGCAGGTTCCACGAGGTCTGTGATTGGCTGGAGGGCTACATCGACCCGTTCGACCTGGACGTGTTCACACCGCCGCTAAACACCAACCTCAACCGCATGTCCCAGAGGACCTCGGTAATTTCAGCCATCATCAACACACACACACACGCACACTAACACACACACACACCTGCAGCACTCCACACTCCACTTGAGGAGCGCTCGCCTCGGCTCGCCGCCTCTCAAAATCTGACGAAAATCTTTTAAACTGACCTTTGTCGATCAAGAAAAACAGACAGTTTCAGCAACTGCATGGCCTGTTTCTCGCTTAAAATGTTTTCAGAAACACGTTTCGGTGAACTATTTTCGTAAAATACGAGATCGTATTCCGAACGAGACGCCATTAGAGTCTGTTTTGAAATTCGGAGCAGTAAGACCCACGCGGACGCATTCGTCAAATCAGCTGCCATGCGTTGCTTTCGTCACGCTCATCGCCCTCGTCATTTCCGGCAAGTCTTTTAACATAGGTGTCGAAAGTGGGCGCTACGGCAGTAAGTGGTTAGTGTACATTAACAGTGTACTGACGAACCGTGCCACGCGCACACGCTCCGAACCGAGACAAGTCAACCGAGCGGTTCAGATGTTTTTTCATGAACCGTGCCACCCCTAACACACACACACACACACACACACACACACACACACACACACACACACACACACACACAAACACACAAACAATGCTGGCTGAATCGTGCTTATTTTGAACCCTGGAAGCATCAGCACTAAACTTACAGAACCACCAGTCCCATTAGCCATGAGATGTTAATGCTTTTATTGTCCAATATTGTCCAGATATAAAAAAATAAAGAAGAAAGAAAAGATGTTGCAGTTACTGTGGGGACTTAGCTGTAGCTTCTATGATAAATGACTGGAATCGGCCCGCTTCTTCATTTGAACACTTTATGTAAAAAACCATTTTTTATTTCATCTCAACCATCTTTACGATGCATTAGCTAACATCTTTTTTTTATACCGTGCCCTGTTCACATTTCTACTCATTTACATTTCTCACCAGCTGTAAAACAACCCCCCCCGCCCGTCTCAATCACTAATAATAAAACAAACAAAAAAAAAAAAAATACAATTGACGCTTCGATGATCACCGCTACCCACCAACTACAATGCATATTTCCTCTTTTCCTATCTGTGTGTGTGTGTGTGTGTGTGTGTTATAAACTGCATTACTGAATAACTATATGAGATTCTGTAACATGAACTCAAGCTACAACAGCTACCATTATAAACGTTGTTGAAAGGTTTGACGGACGTTGTGTCCCAGGTGCTGCTGGGGGCTGCTGACCGGTTCGAGAAGCAGCCTGTTCTGCGGAGCAGCAGTCTGAACTCCCAGGAGCCGTACAACATCCTGCCACTGGCCAGCAGCCAGATCAGGTCAGAAGTCCACTTCTTTTTACGAATATGTTAACGTATGTATAGACAGCGACAAACTGTAAAGACAATAACATACAGCATACAACAGTTGTGATGATGTGGTAAGAGGCAGAGAGAATGGTGTGTGAGATTGGAGTTGTATGTGCCGTATATGTCATGTGTGTAAGTGTATACATGTTGGGGTGTTTGAATGTAAGGAAGGTAGATTTTTTTTTCCAACACGCTGCACTTTCTCCACATAAATTGCCGATTTCTGCCCAAAATATGCGGGGCTTGCGTGATTTCATAATCCCCGCGATTTTTGTCCCAAAAGTCACATATATCTAAGCAGAAAGTTGAAAAATGTTGCGCATTTCATTAACAACAGCAGCCATTTTTCCCTGTTGCCATGGGAACGTTAGGAAGTGACGCAAATACGCCGACGTGAACATCATCGAAAAGCAGGGTGTTGGGGGAATCACTTTTTTTTTTTTCTCTTTTCATCAAACTGCCATTTTTTTCCCCTGCAATTATCATCGCATAAAATTGCATAAATATCCCGTGATATTCCAGCGGCCATGACCGTTTACTTCAAGGCACCTAACCCCTAACCTAACTTCTAGTGCCTGGAAGAGGCGTTGGGGGCTTAAAACACCGCATAAACCTCTCTGAGCTCGATGGTGTTTTAAGCCCCCTCTCCTCTCTGAATTGTCATACCAGGGATATTCCCATGTTGGACGGGTGGGGGCTCCATGGTGTTTTAAGCCCCCAACATCGAACCTTCAAGGCAGCACCTCGCACCGTCTACTCCAAGGCACCTAACCCTAACCCCATAGTGCCTTCCATGCAGCTGCCTGGAAGACGACGTGGGGGCTTAAAACACCAAACACCGACTGGGGTTTCCCCATCAGTAGAAGTAGCATTAAAACCGCAGCCATCTCATTGTTCTACCAGAGAGGATTAGTGGGGAGGAAAGCTGCCGTGAGGATGTTTTTGTTGTCCATCTCGGGTCTTCAACGGTCCAGATGGATTTTAAATGGTTTATTTAGCATGAGAAATTGGAAAAGTTGTCTTAATCCATAAAGGAACACTGAGGGCCTAATTTACTAACACTAGCGCAGTTTCGCGCCAACCTGTTTATGCGAGTTCGGTAATAGCGCACGCTATGCTTCCACACATTTTACGTGAGTATTTATCAACCCTGACACCCATCAGGCAATCAGCTCTTCTCTCCACCCACTATACCGTGAAATGGCGCCTGTAGCAAAGCGGTACTGGTGCTAATGATAAGTGGTTGAGTGCAGACTCGCGAATATTCCCACTGCTGATGCTATGACTGTTTGAAATGATCCTGATGCCGATATTTGTAATGTAGCGCAGGAGTTTAACAACTGCTGGAATGGAACGCGGAACGCTGAGTGGGGATTCAATTTCATCTTTGATTTCTTCCAGTAACTCTAATATTGCATGGCTGCTTGATCTGTAACGCTTAAATGATGTTGTGTTCACTGACAGTGTGATTCTTTGTGTTAAAATATTTTCAGCCCTCGACTATGTCTTCGCCTTTGCTCAAATTACTGCTGCCATTTCACCAGCGGTATAAAGGTCTACTGAGGGAAACTCGGATTACGGTGCGTTTATGACCTTGCTTTTAAGAGGCGGAGAATTTCCCCCCGCGAGAATAGAGGCGCTTACTGACAGCTCTTTGTAAATACCACGGAATATATAATTAGGGCACTTTGCTTTATCCTCCCACCTTTCGGGTGGAACTCCCACTTTCCCCACGCACTCCCACTCTAACGCATATTGAAAGCGCAACTTGTCTCTTTCTCACCATGTGGCAGACAATCGATGTATTTTGAATCTCCCTAGTCCCTCTGTTTGTAAATAGCCCGCGATCGGTTACGTCCGGTCTTTAAGCGTAATCAAACAGCTTGATAAATCTAGCCCTTAGTCTTTTAGATGATCTGAAAATTGAGGTCGTATCTAAATGTCTTACTAATGTTAACCAGGAATTGGGAACTGTTGTTCCTCTCTCTGGTTTTGTATAATCTGTATTTTAATAACAGTATTTTACTAACTCCACCTCTCGCCTTATCTACTACGCCCCTCTGCAGGTTCGCTGCCGCCTCAGCATGTCCCAGTGTGCGTGAAATCCAAGTCAGCCACCAGGAGCTCTTGACGCTCCGCACCAGCTGGTGAGTAACAGCTGACTGACTCTCACGTTGTTGTTGTTTGTGTACGCAGATGTCTCCATTTCATTTCATCTATTTGTTTATTGACAGGGACGGGGCGGAATCTACAGCAAAGTCACGTAAATGAGCCAGAGTTAGCTCAGTAGGCTCATTTTCATCTGGTTCCCTGGCCAGTTTTAAAATGCCAACCTAAAAAAACATCAAATACAATCCTAAAGCAATGAAAGCAACATACACAAGTAACAAACACATGTACAACAAGAGTAAACCAAACACAACATATCTGATAAAAACTGCAAGTAAACACAACTGAAACATACCGCGCAGCAAAAGTTAACAAGTCAGGATCAGGAGTCTAGTGTGCACATCACATGATTAGTACGGTCCATTTCTTCAGCTGACCACCACAAAAGGAAATGCTATCTGGTGTCATTGTTTCTTTTTCCACCCCTAAATGGGTTGTTTCGTTACACCCCCTCCTCCCCCGCTGCGCTTTGAGCGCAGAAACCCAGGCAAGTTTCTTTGTGTGTGTTGTGTTGATATATAGTGTGTGTGTGTGTGAGGTGTATGCGAGGTTAGGGGGGGAAAAACTCGATTTGATTTAAAAAATGAGTTGGGTAGGTCAAATGCATTCAT